>NC_064808.1:28192516-28206210 GCF_023721935.1 Panthera uncia | reverse complement strand
AGAAGGAGAAGGAGAAGGAGAAGGAGAAGGAGAAGGAGAAGGAGAAGAGAAGAAGAAGGAGAAGAAGAAGAAGAAGAAGAAGAAGAAGAAGAAGAAGAAGAAGAAGAAATAATGTAAAACGTGAACATATATAATAAACTGTCTGTACTCTGTAACAAATGAATCCAAACAAATGATAATTAAATTCATATAGAATGTTAAAAGAAGTGTGAAATGATGGCAATATTTAGCTCAGTGTAAAGTAACAAAATGAGCAGGGGCTTTTAACCAGCAGGGGGTGCCACAGGCTTGTGATTGAGCTCTGACCCTTTGGCACAGGGACTGAAAGCAGATGTGACAGTCTTACAGAAAGAGCAGTTAGCTTCTACACATGGTAACAGTCCTCTTTGATAAGGGTTATGCTTTTCTTGTGTGAGCTGCACATTTTGTTAGGCTCCTTCCAGAGCATGTTCAAGTTTACAACCAACAACCTGCCCCTTCCCAACTAACCTCGGGTAACCAATGGTAGAACAAGTCACCACTTATAGCATTGCAGAAATAAACATGGTTTTCAGGCTATGTGATTCACTTAGACGAACCCTTCTTGAATGTAGTTTAATTAAGAGCCTTGCAAAAGCTTGTGAGCTGTTTCAATTATGAAAATGTTTTCAAGTTGTAAGCCATAATTGAAATGTGAAGTATGAAATGCTGCCATTTTACATTTTAAATAATAGCATTGTCAATGTTTGCTTCTGTCGTACGCTCCGGGTTGCTAAATTATCAAGATATTTCTAACTTAAGGCACACTTTAAATGAAAGTAATTCTAACTAACTGTGTTGCACATGGAATTTTAAAGGACATTTTTCCTTACCCATCAACTTTGTTTGAATGTTTAAGCTCTTTCCTGCTCTGCACCCCACACTATCCATCATTCTATTCTCCCTGGAGCCTTCTGTCACAGGCTTCCTTTTCTTCTCTCCCTTGTCAGTTCTTATGTCTCTCAGTTTCTTGTTACTCTGTAATCTCGGCAGGGAGGCAGATATATTTGTGGCCTTTTCTTGCTTAGCTGCTGTTCAGGGTGGTTTTTGGTCTTTCTATTAATTCGCATTGAAGGTATATTGAGAAGCTAAATGCCGAAGCTTAGACGAAAGAAGGCAAAGTTGCGATCCTGCCTTATACCCCAGGTTTCCTCACCTATTGGCTATAAAGTCTTGTCCGGGTAAAATATTTTCTTTGATCAGCAACCATATTTATAGAACACCTAAGACTTAGGCTTTGTTGTAATTAGAGATAAATAACCGCATCTCTAACTTCATCAGCTCTCCATTGTTTTCATCGCCTCTATGTTGACCAGATTTTTACCCTTAAGCATCAGAAAGGCTGAAAACAATGACACATTTTTCATTTCATTGAAGTTAATGTTTCTCATCCAGCCTAATCAAGTCCTTTGAATTAAAAATAATGATTAGGGAAGGTGATAGAACAATAAAAATCTGTATTGTTTTTGGCTTTGTTCGTTGAAACCACAAACATATTTTGAATTCTATAGATTGTTTTTACAAAGCCCTACATTTATTTCTGTGTGATCTCAGCCCTTGAGCTTATTTTTGGTCGAGTTGCTATTATTTCAGGAAACATGTAATGCTGATCATCTTTTAAATCACAGTGATTTTGCTTTGAAAGCATCATCCTTTTTTTGTAAAGGGGAAAGATATAAAAGATTTAAGGCCTGATCCAAGAAAGAAATATGTACACAGAGAATAGGAGTATGTGGCAGGAGCATATGAACACCTGACCACTTAACCAAATTCATTTTCACAGGAGAAGCATTGCAATTTCTATTTTCTCAACTTGGTGACAGACTGAATTTTAGGTGTTCAAAGATGAACATTCAACAGCCTACAGGAGGTCAGGGCCTCAGTGCCTTTCATCTCTAGGTCATTGGCTAGGGCAGGGTCATGGCAACCAAAAGTTGCGATAATCTTCACCCATTTATCTTTAAAGCTATCATCACCAAGTCTTTATAAGATAAGAATTTGTTCAAGGACCTGAGAAGAGTGTGAAACATCTTAGGCTAATGATTGAGACAAGTGCGTGCCAAGGGAATAGTCATCCTTGGGTACCACAAGGGAATCTCCCTAACAAAGAGCTTTATAGTGCCCCTAATTCAAGTTTTTCCCCTAGAATTACTTGCATATAAAGCAAAGCATAGGTCAGTTTCAATGTGCCATAAGCCAACACAAAAACTTTCTATAAAATAATATCTTCCTATATAAGATAACATAAATACTGACTTCAATTTTAATGTAAACCAAAAAGTAAAATTTTCTAATACAAATAAGAGGGGAAATAGGTAGAGGATTCTAGGAAGTCTTTTATACAATGTTGATTTATATAGTCAGAGATGTGAAGGTAAAAAGAAACCAACCAAGGCTCTTGATCCTTCTCTCTCTAATCAATCCAGGTAGAGTTTCCTATCTCTTCTGGGTCCAGCCAATGATCAGATCAGATGAAAATCTATACAACTCCTGTGATTGACTGTAAAGGCCAGGTAATGGATACCACCATGGAGAGATTAAGTCAGAGGGTGCTGAACTGAAGGGAAAGGAGCAAGTTTATAAACAAAGGCCAAGGAACAGAGCCCAAAACACTGGTGTATGCTTGGGTGCATAACCCCAATTTGTAAACAACAGGGTATTCAGTGTCCTTTTATGCAAGACAAAGACCCAAAATAAAGACCCTGAACATATTGGTTCTGCCTGAGAAACATCCCAATTGTCTGGAAAATAAGCAAAGGTAAGAGTGCCTAAGATAAACCATCTGGACATGCCCGCAATGAGCACAGGAGAAGACTAACTATATGCTAGTTGCTTACGGTTTAGGGCTTAGAAATACCCTCAACCCAGAACATACCCTCCACTGAATATCATGTCACTTCCTTTCAAAGTGTAAACAAGAGGGCAATCCCAGAGTACAGTGTAGACAGATTTCCAACTACAGGCAGAATGAAGGTTAAGATACTGTTAAGTATGAGACCAAGAGTTAATGCTGTTTTAAAGCTGAGAGCCTAAGAAATTCAAAAGTCAAGCTTGAGACTATTTTTACAGAGCAGCAAATGATTAATCTCCCCAAAACAATTTTAAGGATGTAATTGTCTAAATTAACTGCAAGTAACTTGAGAGACACATATAGCCACAAACAGCCAGTCAGTAAACTCACTTTTTCCAACATATCACCAGTTTGTGTTGGGCTATTGGACTCCAAGTCTTTTTTGCTGATACAAACAGAGATCTCTCCAGTGTCTTTACCATTTTCAAATATCTGAGAAATAAGCACATTCAAAATTAAAAATAAATACATGCACATACACATTCATGCATATGTTCATACATACATATATAAAGGTAAGCTTTCCTGGCTTTGCACGATATGGTGTCGACTGACAGCTCTGCATATGGGAACTGTGCAAGGCAAGGACTGTTTCTATGAACATGTGCAAGTAACTGGCAATGAAAATCAACAGGACTAGAACAGTATAAGAACATCCCTTGTTCCTCCTTTCAGTTTCAGTATCTTTAACCTGACTGGCATTCCCTACCATTTTAAAATAGAAGGAAACGTGGGGACATTAAAGGAGAAATCACTCACTGCACTGGACGCTTAAATGGGACAAGCACCAAAGAAAGGTCAGTTAGCAACAAATTAACCACTTTATTTAATTCTTTTGAAAAACATAAAGCCACAATTACGTGAGGGATCTTTGATTTATATTTAAAATATATCAGTGCTCATGGGGTCCTGGCTGGCTCACTCAGTAGAGCACGTGACTCATGATCTTGGGGTTGGGAGTTGAAGCCCCATCTTGGGTGTAGAGATTACTTAAAAATAAAAATCTTTAAAAAAAAATAATAAAATATATAAGTGTTCAGTTCATCTTCTGACTTACTAAAAGGAAATTCAACCTGACAGATTTATTGCATGACAGTACGATGAAAGCCATCCATTTTAAGTGCACATGCACAACAAGTTGTTGAGAACAGAGATAAAATTCTTAACATTGCATTATGCAACACTTACTGGGAAAAAAATGCTAGCAAATGTTCTGGTCAAAAGTAGCCAAACAAACCAGTTCACACGGAGGGGATCCACTAGAATAAACACCATCCTCTGACCATGTTGAGGACCCACATGGGGTATGCCAATCCATTCACCAGACTCTTAAGAATAGAAGCAGGCCAAGGAGGCCTGAATAATTTAAATCCTTTCTTATTTCATTTTTTCTCTAAATTTCTCTTCTTCCCTTTCTGATACACCTATCACATCAGAGTAGTCATTTTATTTATCTCTAGAGCTATTTCCAGAGAAGATAATTTAGGAAAATACCTTATTTAAAAGGAAAGAAAACCATCGATTTTGCTTTTGAGACAGTTTTGAGAGTTATTTAATTAGTCCAAGCCTAGTTTGGGAAATAATGTGAATCAATAGCACTTCCTTAGGCTTTAGCAAAAAAAAAAAAAAATATATATATATATATATATATATATTTATATATTTATTTATATACTTTTTTATATATATAATTTATTTCATATATAAATATGTATTTATAAATAAATATGTATATATTTATTATTTATATATAAATATATATTTATATAATTATTTATATTATTTATATATATAAATATATATTTATATATATTTTATATATTTATTTATATACTCATAATATTATATGAGTCATAATGTTAAAGAATTGTGGGATTTTTTTTACTCAGTGCTTTTCACTGTGCTGATAGTCCAGTGGAGATAATGCAGCTGTCAGCCTTGGTACATTGATATCCCACACCCTATAGCATCTTTTGCTAACAGGGATTTTTTAAAACTTCTTTTCTGAGTACATACACAATTCTGAGCAAGAAATCTCTCTACTTTTGCAAGGAACTTTGTAAACTCAACTGTTGCCTACAAACCTACAGGAAATAACGTGGGTGGAGAATCCTACTCTCCCAACAATCTCTTCAGGGCGGTAACCTGGAACAGAGCTCTTAAATAATAGTGACATTTAGCAAAGATAGTCTCAATTCTGGGTGTCATATATTCTGCAAGGTTAGTGTTGACAAAAGTTCAGTTTGGGGGACTTATTGACATTCCTTTGTCAAGACTTGCTAGACGTGGAATCAGAGTACACAAAATTAATGCTCTAGAAAATAGCGAACTGCCAAACTGCGAGAGCAAATAGGAGTTGGCCAACATCTAAGACCTTCAGTAGCTCACTGCTTTCTTTACTACCAGTAAGAAGTCTGCCCTTCTAGGTCTAGAAGTGTAAAAAAAAAAAAAAAATAGGGCGCCTGGGTAGCTCAGTAGGTTGAGCGTCCGACTTCAGCTCAGGTCATGAACTCATGGTTTATGAGTTCGAGCCCCAGGTCGGGCTCTGTGCTGACAGCTTGGAGCCTGGAGCCTGGAGCCTGTTTCGGATTCTGTGTCTCCTTCTCTCTCTGCCCATCCCCCACTTGTGCTCTGACTCACTCTGTCTCTCAAAAATAAATAAATAAATGTAAAAATAGAAGTGTAAAAAAAAAAAGGCTCTAGTCTCCAAAATCTCTATAAAGGCAATAAAAAAAAATCTTTTAGGGTTTAAATAAAATTTTAGGTGTTTAAGTGAAAGAAGCCTTTCACAACAATTTACACACACTAAAAAAGCTAACTGCCAGTGTGACAATTAGTCACTTGTGTAATGTACTGTTTTCTGCATTTTTATAAAAACTAAAATTCCCTAAGCTGAAATTTTATGAGATTCTGCTTTTCCTAAGGCCTACCTCTCATTTTTAAGATCTTTATTACTATGCCCATTTTTCTAAAATCTAATTATTATTTTTTTTCTCTTCCTTTGCATGAGAAGTATTTTTACTTCTATTGTTCAATGTCTAAACAAAGATAGCTTTCTAAGCAGAGTTTCTGTGATTGACTAGCTATAGAAAAATAAAAAAAATAGTCTACTTTTATTTTACTGCTGCCTGATCATTGGCTTAAGAAATACTGACCGCTGTATTGGCTTCCCAGTGGCTCTCTGCATGGCCTCACCTCTTGACAGCTCTAAAATTAAATTCCTACCATTGGAGTGGGATGATGGAAAAAGCTAGCTGAGGCGAGTCTTGGGTCCTAAGGAGAAAAATAATAGAACCTTTAAAAAAAAAAAAAAAGTGATCCAGATCCTCTCAAAAGGCATGGTAGCTAATGACTACTGAAGAAAATACCTATGAATAAGAATTTACTTCTGTGACTAGTTACAACAAGTAAAAAGTTTTAAGGAGTGTTTTCCATGAACGACAGTCTTTGTACTTTCTGTCATGTCAATATTAACTTTTGTTAAGAAGGATTAAATTAGATTAACACCAATGTTTCCTTTTTTAAGTTTATTTATTTATTTTGAGAGAGTGTGTGTGCATGCATGCGTGTGGGTTGGGTAGGAGCAGAGGGAGGGAAAGAGAAAATCTTAAGCAGGCCCCATGCTCAGAGCAGAGCCCACTGTGGGGCTCGATCCCATGACCCTCGGATCATTACCTGAGCTAAAATTAAGAGTTGGTGTCTCAACCAACTGAGCCACCCAAGTGTCCCACACCAATGTCTTATTGTAATATTGTTGATCAATTTATTCACTCAACAAATATTTACTGAGTACCTACCATGTGCCGAGCACTGCTCAGGTGCTTAAGATACACCACTGAGGGGCGCCTGGGTGGCTCAGTCGGTTAAGCGGCCGACTTCGGCTCAGGTCATGATCTCGCGGTCTGTGAGTTCGAGCCCCGCGTTGGGCTCTGTGCTCACAGCTCAGAGCCTGGAGCCTGTTTCGGATTCTGTGTCTCCCTCTCTCTGACCCTCCCCCATTCATGCTCTGTCTCTCTGTCTCAAAAATAAATAAACGTTAAAAAAAAAAAAAAAAAAGATACACCAGTGAACTAAGATTCCTGCTTTTGAGGAACAAAATAAGTAAGGAAATCACATAGCATGGTCAGGGTACATTCAGGTCCTGTAAAAGCTGTTTGTTCATTCTTTCTGTTAAAGAAGGCCCACCAAACCGTATAAGCTTGGTGGACCTTCAATACAACTGGTGGGCCTTCTTTAACAAAAAGAATGCAAAATTACAAACATAAAACTAGATAAAAGATATTCACTTAAAATGAGAGAAAAAAAATCACAACAATTTACATACACTAAAAACTCACACATAGCAAAAACCATTACAAAATATTTCCATTAATTAACTACCCAACACACATATTTTGGCTGAATTGTCTTTGATCATCTCTTCATATGGTCATTTGGTAACATTTTCTATAAGGAGAATAGGAAGATGATTCTTCCCTCTAGCATGGTTAATCAAAAAAAATATTATTTGTTTGGAAAAATCTCTCAGCTTCACAACTTTGTTGGACATTTCATAAAAATGTTTAGGATTGATGTCATATTTGGAAAACCTTGATCATAGTTCTTTAAAATATGAGCTATAAAATGTGGAAGAATTTCCTACAAATAGTTGGCTTTATTATTTTCCCACCATGTTTCTCCTCCACCACTCATACACTTTTGATGCCAAGCACTCTAGTCCATAGTCAGAAAGCAATACACTCAATGGCCAGCAGGTAGTGGCCATCTTCCTGGGAACTCTTTCCATATCAGAATGGTTAGTGCTAACTTAACCATACAGGGAAGTGACTGTAAAACACTAATTACGTCCCACTACATTCAAACTAAATGTATCTCCACTCAATTTTCTCCAGCCAGACCTCAAAAATGCCTGCTGCCACCTCAACACTACTTGATACAAGAGAACTCTTGACCGAGAGGAAGTTGGACTAGGAACAGGCAATGGTCTCAACCAGTTACAGTTAAAATATATTTGCAAATTTACAGAAACATGTGGCCATGTGTACTCATTGCTAATGTTTCTTCTAGGGTTTTGAAAGGGGCCTACACAAAGCAGGGACCCTGAAGCTTAATTTTCATTAGCTGTGTGGTAAATGCACCTCTGAGAGTGTTAGAAGGTGCTAAGTGGTATCTAATAAAGGGAAGGGGACATAGGGCCTGGGATAAGGGAGGGCAAAGGGTGTGGTGAACACCATATGAAGCAGGTGACCAGAACAGGCCTTCAAGAGAGGAAAGATCTGAGTCAAGAGTTGGTGGGGAGAGAGTTAATCAAGCAGATAGGCTGGGAGAAGAGCATTGCAGGCAGGGGGAACTGCTTGAGCAAAGAAACTAAGGCAGGAATGTGTCCAGTGTGTTCTGGGAACTGCAAGAAGACTGGTGTTATTGGAGCAGAGTGGTAAGAGAGGGAGAGTAAGTAACATGAAGTCAGAGGGTTAAGGGATTGGAAGAGAAATGGGGACTGTTTGGAAGGTTTGGAACAGAGCAAGAACAAGATCTAACTTAAAAGGATCATTGTGGCTCCTGGGCAGAGAGTAGACTATAGAGAGCAACAGTAATCTGAAGGGTGGATGGATGATGGTGGTTCAAACCAGAGTAGCAACAATGGACATGGTAAGAAATGGTCCATTTCTCTTGTTCGTTCCTGAGTAATTTTACTTGCTTACTTGTATATTAGCAGGGTTGGGAAATAAAATTTGTTGTTAAGCTAATATTTCTGAATATGATGTCTGTGTCTATGGACAGAAACCAAACTAAATATAACTGTTCATATGTAGTATTTGTGAAGGCATAAAAATACCAATGAAGTAGTAAAAGACTTTTTATTTACTGTGAAGATTTTATAGAGACAGTGACTAAAAAAACCTTCCACTTTTATGGGGAAAGATGACCTGAATGAATTTTGACCTAATGTGGTTCTTTGACAGGTTTGCCCAGCATCATTCATCATACCTATTTAAGGACCTGTATAAGGCCTACTTCAGTGCCATTATCCACCCTTTAATACTATAAGTCTGGTTAAGAGCTAGCTGTGGGGGAACAGCAGGTTCCCAAACTCTCCATAACTGCTGGGCAGACCACCCAGGAAGCTCTTCTGTGCATGAGTGGAAGGCCAAACACCTAGGCTTCAAAATACCTCAGGATACAATGCTGTCAAGAGGCAATAATAAGAAAATGACACTGCAGTGTGTTGCTAAAAGTTGGGAGGCTGTACAGTAACAGGATTTACTGCTAGAGGTCCAGTGAAGAAAAGGAATATAAAATAGCCACACAAAAGTACTTGGCATATTTCAGTGGATATAATTAAATATGTTGAAACAAGGTTAACTTACACATTGGCTTAAATTGTGATCCACAGGATGCAGACTCTGAGACCAAGATTTACTCTCAGGAATTTTACTGGGGAGCCTTCTGGGAAGCAGCACAGCTGAGGGAGTGAGGAAAGCAGGAAGGGGCAGGTGAAGGTGAGTGTGATGCAGTTGCAACAGAGGCCTCTGGTGGGAGCCCTAGAGCTAGAATGGCCGGCCCTTCAGCATAGGCCAGAATTGAGGCAAGGGAGCAATCACGCCTTTGCTCTGTGCGGGAACCAGATGTTGGCTGCCTCCTGCCCCCAGGATGAAGGCCTAGTCTTGGGAGATGCAGCTCCTTTACACAGAGGGCAACCGCCCAATAAAGATATAGTTGTGGCAGCTGAGGGGTGGATATCTCAGTCCCGAAGAGGGGACTCTGGTGGTGTGGCACCGCACCCATTACACACATGCACGGCAATCGGGAGTGCATGGCGCACAGTTACACACAGAAATTACTCAATACTCAAAGCAACCGCACATTTTACAGGGAAGTCTCACAAAGGTTAGATGACTCACGTGGGGCAATTCGACTCATAAGGGGTAAGGAGATCTTTAGAAATCAAGTCCTATAGTGTTTTTAATTACAAATATCAAAGTTCACCCTTTTATCTAGTATTAGGAAGTATACTAATATGAAACTTAGTATGAAAAAGTTTAAGGGCACAGAAATGTATTTTATAGTAAAAGGTTTTTTTTTAACCTAAGTCAAAGAAAAGGAAAATTAAAATGAAATACTTGTCTTATGTAAGAAGCTAATTAGCCGTGAAAAAAAAATCTTTATCCAATCAGAATTCAAAGTCACCTTTGGAGCTAGAAAATCAACTCTAACTGAATTAGCATTACATGTACATTAAATCAAATAAATGTACTGTTATGTCTTCCATTTTTATAGACTTACTAATTTTTAGAACATTCGCATTTTCTGTATTTTCTCAAATGTATATTATAAACCAAACAGTAAACATGTCTAACTTAAATATTCAGATAAAGTGATAATCACAAAGCAAATATTAAAATTATGGGATTCAGGCAATGAAAACTTAATAATGAATTAGTATATTTATATTGCATATAAGAAAAAGTGTTTTAATGCCTAATAGATGTCTTTAAATGGTATTTCACAGGTAAGGAGCCAATATATTTAGTCCCAGGAAATGAAGACGCACTTAAGTGAAAACAAATTATGGAATTGCTAAACTTTATCAGTCTAAATGGCATCTGGACCAAAAATCAAATAATATTATATTTAAGCCCAGAAAAGGGATACCTAAGAAGATAATTTATTTTAAAACAGACATTTTAGGGGCGCCTGGGTGGCTCAGTCAGTTAAGCCTCCGACTTTGGCTCAGGTCATAATCTTGTGGTTCATGAGTTCCAGTCCCGCATCGGGCTCTGTGCTGACAGCTCAGAGCCTAGAACCTGCTTTGGATTCTGTGTTTCCCCTGTCTCTGCCCCTCCCCTGCTTGCACTGTGTGTGGCTCTCTCAAAAATAAGTGAACATTAAAAAAAGAGAGAGAGAGAGAGACGTTTTAAATTTCCTCTTTAAGTTGTAGCAGAGCCCACCATTTAGAAGGTGTAAGTCGGGTGACTGCATACAGGGTAGGATTTAAGGTGAAAGCCAAAAGATTCTGACCCCAAAAATATCTCTCCCACCAACTTGTCAATACTTGAAATTCCAGTTAGATATTTTCTCCTTTGTCATAACTAAAATACCACAAAAGAAATACTATTCAGCCTTATAGGTTATTGATCTTTTGATGCTGTGATTTTTTTTAATTTTATTTATTTATTTTTCAATATATGAAGTTTATTGTCAAATTGGTTTCCATACAACACCCAGTGCTCATCCCAAAAGGTGCCCTCCTCAATATCCATCACCCACCTTCCCCTCCCTCCCACCCCCCATCAACCCTCAGTTTGTTCTCAGTTTTTAACAGTCTCTTATGCTTTGGCTCTCTCCCACTCTAACCTCTTTTTTTTTTCCTTCCCCTCCCCCATGGGTTTCTGTTAAGTTTCTCAGGATCCACATAAGAGTGAAACCATATGGTATCTGTCTTTGTCTGTATGGCTTATTTCACTTAGCATCACACTCTCCAGTTCCATCCACGTTGCTACAAAGGGCCATATTTCATTCTGTCTCCTTGCCACGTAGTACTCCATTGTGTATATAAACCACAATTTCTTTATCCATTCATCAGTTGATGGACATTTAGGCTCTTTCCATAATTTGGCTACTGTTGAGAGTGCTGCTATAAACATTGGGGTACAAGTGCCCCTATGTGATGCTGTGATTTCTAATCTCTGCTCTCTGGAACCCCTTAGAGGACAACAGTGGGGGTCTGTGGTCCCAAGTGGGAGATCAAACCCGATAAGTGAGTCTGTGGAGGCCGCCACCATCTGGCTTCAAATGGGGTAGATCCTACTTTCATTTATATAGTAGACTCCAAAAAAGAATTTTGATCTAAGAAAACTATTTTTTTTGAAAACCGTCTTAGACTGAAAGAAAGCACAGCATGCCCTTTTCAAAAGAGTAAATCTTGAAACAAGGTGGTAAATGAGAACATGGGGTATCTGACTGTCTGAATTGGGGGTTGGGAGGTGGGGGTGGAGGAAAGGCCAACAGAGGCTGAGGGTGGAGAACCTGCACAATGGCCCTTGGAGGCTTCACAGTTCACCTGGGAGTGGGCCCACATTCCCTCTTTTATGCATTTAAAGTCACTTTTCATCGTGAGGTGAGTGGATGGCTCAGTTGAACAGCCAGTTTAGGCTCAGGTCATGATCTCTCCGTTTGTGAGTTCGAGCCCCACATTGGGCTTGCTGCTATCACTGTAGAGCCTGCCTCAGATCTTCTGTCCCCCTCTCTCTGCCCCTCCCCCATTTGTGCTCTCTCAAAAATAAACATTAAAAATTTTTTTTTAAATAAAGTCACATTTCATTGTTTTGTTACAATATTTTTTAAAGAGCTTCACTCTCACCCCATTTTTCTGTGTCTATGAACAAAGTAAAATTTTCAAAACAAGGTGATGGGCCTATAAAAATATTTTCTTTGTATCCAATTACAATTCTCACTAAATTTGAGATAAGAAAATGTTCAAAATTATCTAGATGACAGAGGCAAGGCAAATTTGTTTGCCTGTCACGTTCTAAGCTAAGTAATTTCAATAAGCCCTTTATACATGAGGATGTTTCAAGAAGAAATGAAATAAGGATCTCACTTTGTCTACATTAATTTAGTGCGTAAAATTATATTTAATTGGGATTAAAATATCAGATGTGTAAGTCCTGTCAGTAGTTGGGTATAATATGATATATACCAGAGCTTAGTAAATAAAGGCTTTTGGAAGTTCCTGGGCTCAGTATATTTCTTTTCAAAGAAAATAAGGCCTTTTTAAATGAGAAAAACAGCCACATCCCCCAAATTATATTTTATTAGGGGAAAATGAACACTTTTAAGATTAAATATGAGCTAAATCATGAGATGTCCCCAAATTCTCAGTCTCAGAGATCATATTCTCATCTTTGGATAGAGTATATGTTTTTAAATGCTATTCAATTTCTTGTTTAAATGTATCAACTATGTCTGTAAATTTAATTTTCCCTTTAATAAATGAATCAGTACGCTGGGTAACTAAAACCTATACAAAAGTTTACCATCTTTGGCAGTACATTTTTAATTTAATAAATAATCCATTTTTTATCATAAAACATTATTGAAATTATAAGTAGAATCTTAAGTAGGTGTAAATATATCACTTCATTTGCACTTACTAGAAAATCTGTATTCATTTCTACGTTCAAATGATGAATTGACGCTTAATAATATTCATGGTGAGTTGGGCTAACATAGATGTCAGTGGGTAATCCAGGGGACGGGAGCATATGTAGGAAGAGAATCTCAATGACTTGAGCATCTCAAACACTCTGTGAAAAAGCTAATTGAGAGGTAAAAACAAATTAACTGCTATGGAGAAGGACAATCTCCCCGAGAGAGAGAGCGTGCCTACAGCAGTAAGGTTCAGTGGTTGCATTTAGTCCAGGTAACTGCTGGGACAGTAATCCAGCTCTGGCCTGTGGACTTTCCCTGCTGACTGCCCACCTGGCAATTCTCTGGGCACCTTCAAGGCTGTCAGGACTGTGCAAGGAAAGCTGGTCTCATTACAACCAGCTCTGCATGGGAGCTGATGCCCCAACCAATTGCTCTTCCCTAATTTTGATACAGATGCAGTTTTTCTCTTCAGCGGGTCTAGGAAGATACAATCTTCCTGCACACAGATTTACACCTGGCTGCAGATGTCTGTCAGGAAATAGGTTGAGGTGAATACACTGGCATTTCCGCCACCCCCCCCCCCCCCAACAGTTGAAAGATGAAAGAGAGAGAGAAGGAGAGAGGAGGGAAGGGAAGGGAAGGGAAGGGAAGGGAAGGGAAGGGAAGGGAAGGG
>NC_064808.1:28174326-28192506 GCF_023721935.1 Panthera uncia | reverse complement strand
GGAAGGGAAGGGAAGGGAAGGGAAGGGAAGGGAAGGGAAGGGAAGGGGAAGAAAGGGAAGGGGAAGAAAAGGGAAAGGAGAATGGAAAGCAGGGTAGGTGAGTGGTTTCAATGCCTACTGCTAATAGTTATCCCATAAAATGTTGGAAGGCCTTCATAGGATCTCAAGTTTCTTGCCTTTAAAAGGAGCAATCCAACACTTGCCTACTATGATAAAATCCACACATAAAAATTGATTATCTTCATCACATTTTGACATTTTGCTCAACATTTAATGAATGTTCTTTTTTTTTAATGTTTATTTATTTGTGAGAGAGGCAGAGACAGGATGCGAGTGGGTTAGGGGCAGAGAGAGAGGGAGACACAGAATCCAAAGCAGGCTCCAGGCTCTGAGCTGTCAGCACAGAACCCTACGCGGGGCTCGAACTCACGAGCTGTGAGATCGTGACCTGAGCCAAAGTCAGATGCTCAACCGACTGAGCCACCCAGGCGCCCTGAATGTTCTTAAAATCTTAACAATAACCTTGAATATTCTAATTTTGCCACTCTAGCCACAATTCCTTTGAAAATGAATGTCATCTTGGCATGTTTTAGTATCTGTACTTAACGCATAACCTAAATTTGTTTTTCCATTGTTTATTTTAAATAACGTAGGTGAAATAACACAGCATTCAGGGATTGTAAATACATATAGAAGAAAAGTGGGTTAAACAGAAAGACAAAAATCAAAGGATGTACAATGGAAATAAGGACATAATACACAGGAGGGATGAGGCTATTAAAAAAACAATCTTGCCACTATTTTATGGATAACCTCAGTTATTTCCTTCTATTCATTTAATTGTTCCATAGATTCCTAAATATTTAAATAAACTTTCTTTTTATATGTATGGTTAGAAAACTTTAAACTTTTAAAAAATGACCACCAAATAGAATGTAAATCTCAAATGGATTCATAGTGCTCTTGTGCCACTGGTAGAGCAAATTCCAAATTCAAATATCTAAATCCAAATTCAGATATCCAAAGCATAGGAAAAGCCAGGAAGGTATCACAGATAACAGTTAGCATCTTTTCTATTATCAGTCAAATTATCCCATTTTCTAAATAGAAACAAGCTGATAAACTAGGATGATGAAATTGTAGCAAAAAGCTAAGAAAGCCCACACATTAGTCTCATTGTCTTCAAAGGGCATCATATTGCTCTAACTGTATGAAAATAACCGTGGGAATGGGCCACGAGTGTGTTTCCGGCTCCTCTGCATCTTCCCATAGTACTGAGCACAATGCCTTGCAGACAGAGTATGTATTGGATAATGTGCGGATTTACTGCACTAATCATTTAAAATCATTTTTCTTTCTGTCACCGGTAGAATACAAATTGTTAGATGCTTACCATACTACCCAGAAGATGAGCTAGATGCTGGACAACGATATTCTTTTAACAGTAAATCTCTGGAGGTGTCTGGGTGGCTCAGTCAGTTAAGCAGCTGACTCTTGATTTTGGCTCAGGTCATGATCTCATGGATGGTGAGATCGAGCCTTGCTGTTAGTGCAGAGCCTACTTAGGATTCTCTCTCTCTCTCTCTCTCTCTCTCTCTCTTTCTACCCCTCCCTTGTTCACGTGCTCTTCCTCTCTCAAAATAAATAAACTTAAAAAAAATTTTTTAAATAAATCTTCAAGTGATCCCTTTACCAAAGCTTAAATTTCTTTATAAGAGAACAATATAACCAAACAGTACACAAATAGAAAGGCTAAAATCACAGCCATCGGAATCTTTTTGTTTTGTTTTGGTTTGGTTACTAAAATCCACCATATTTCCCTTGCTCACAACCAGAATGGATTAATGTAAAGTTAATGAAGATTTAAGCTTCAGAACCCTTACTTGCTCCAGCTCATGAGAGTACTAGAAGTTGCTGGGAGCTACAGTGTTATAAATGGGGAGGAGAAGCCAACAACTCCCTAGCAATTAAGGGGTATTTCTATGTAAGTATTTCTGAGAAGCTGCCTATAAAAGGTCTCAGAAGAAAGACTCTCCAATCCTCCATTAGTTCATTGTGATTTACTTTCTCATTCCAAATAAATATCCGCTTTAAGCCCTCATTTTAAAGAGCTTCCTCTCCTCCACTTTGTATAAGCTCTAGCCCTCACAGAAATTGGATCTGCCTCTACTGGAAGCAAATGGAAGACAACCCACAGAGCATTATTGACCAATTGTGTGTGAAAAGCACTAATTCTACTGTAAAGACTTCCCTGTACCCATCTTCCACTTGTTCTCCCCCATGCTGTCTCCCACCCACTCACACATCCCACACTCTTGCTTATCAATTCTCTGTCACAATCACACAACTTCCTTCTAGTTTTTCCACCCACCATCCCTTAAAGCTTTGTTAATACCATTTCCTATCAACCCTTTCTTTCCTGTTCTCCCAGGGAAACACTAACATTTCTGACAGCATCTCCATGGGGACAAAGAAGAGGAGGAGTTGTAAGAAAGAACAAGACTGGAAAAGCAGAAGTCACTGAGCCATGGCTATAGCAGATGTTTTCAAAGTGGCTGGGGGTGGAGGCATTGACAGAGGATATAAGGTAAGTAAAGGTTTGGAATAGTAAGAAGTTGCTCCCAAAACCTGAAGAACTTCATAAATTATGGTGCGCATTGAGTGTGACTACTAAATCTAAAAACAATAAGAAATTTCATCAACCTAAAAGGTGCCATGATGTGAAAGCAAGAGAGTCTACCAGAACACAAAAAAACGCACACTGTGTTATGAGTATATAGGGCAAATGAGTGCAAATGGAAATGATATGCAAAAGTGAGAATGGTCTTATAACACATAATGTGGTTATGGGTGATGTAACTGTTTCTTAAAACTCCCCTTAATGTTGTTATGTCATGTTTTCAATATTCTTTTTTTTTTTTAACAAGGAACTTTCCCATACCAGTGATGGGACATCCAGTTTAGTTGTTCTCTGTCCTTTGTCTTTTATGTCCATTTAAACTCGATACTATTACGCCATGTAATTGCAAAAATGGGACTGAGGCAATATGGAACACAGGAAGAGTGTGTCCTTTTGAGAGGTGACCTGCTAGTATTAAGATCTAGCCAAAAGCTGCTATTTGTAAATTATCAGTGAGAGATATGATGAGGATGAGAACCTTAGTGAAGAGGTAAAGACAACCACATACAATATGAAAAAGCACCCCAGGGGATTTTGAATCACACCTGGCCTTTAGACCATCATTGAGAGCCTCTGCTCTAGAAGATGATGACAACTACAATCAATTATTTTGTATACACACAATATTATTTTGTACACACACATGTATGTATATAAACATAGATGTATAATATATTTAAATGTATATATAAACATAGAGGTATAATATGTATAAATATAAGTAAATATATATTTATATATTTATATTCATAATAAATAAATATAATATTTATAATAAATATAAAATAATTTTATTTAAAATTAAATTTATTTAAATTAAAATTATTTAAATTTATCCTATTTAAATTTTTACTAAAAATAAGTAAAATAAATATTTATAGTAAATAAATATATTTATATATAACAAATATGTTTATAATGAATAAAATATATATATAAATAAATATATATATAACTATAAATATTCAACAGAGTGATAGTTCATCAAAGAGAGAAAATTAGAAAGATGATCATCCTAATTTATTGTATTAATCAGGTACTTTTCTATGATCAAAATGGATAGAAAAGGGGAATTTTTTGTATTATTTTTTATTATTTTTTACTAGAACTAGACTTTGATTTATAAATAGAAAACATACTTGCTTATGGATATATCATCTAACACTTTGCATAGGTCATGTCATAAGGTGAGATAGTTATTCATAACCAGAAAATATATGGTCTTGGCCACAGTAACTCAGAGGTAACTGGGTTAGAGAATGTGCTCCAAGTAAGGGCAGCTCATCCACACCCCATGGAAAATTAGAGTTCAGCCAGGCAACTGACATGAACTGATTCTGGAATTAACTAAGGATGGTATGCTGTGGGCTTTTGTTCAATATCTCTTCAGTCGAAATTAGCAAGTTCTCCCTAGTTAAGAGGAAGTACAGGAATATGCCTCAATTCTAAGATTTGCAATTCTGAATATTTAGGATATACTTTGCTAATCCATTTTTTTCTCTCCTTTCTGGCTGTTTCAGACATAAGAACTGGCTTAGAAAACTACATATCTCAGTTTCTTTCCCATCAGTCCAAACATCTACTCCCAACAATTTTGAGTTACTACAAACCATCACTGAATATAAACTTTGGAAGAGATGCACAGTAGCAGACCATTATATAGTGTTTCTACTATACACACATGATAGCATAAATAACTTCAAGGAGAATAGGTACTAACAAAATGTAATAAAATAATTAGGAAGTGAAGACTATTACCTTTAAAAATTTTTTTATTGTTTATTCATTTTTGAGAGAGAGAGACAGAGTATGAGCGGGGGAGGGGCAGAGAGAGAGGGAGACACAGAATCCAAAGCAGGCTCCAGGCTCCAAGCTGTTAGCACAGAGCCCAACCTGGGGCTTGAACTCACGGACCATAAAATCATGACCTGAGCCAAAGTTGGATGCTTAACCAACTGGCTCACCCAGGCACCCCTATTACCTTTCCTTTAGGTGTGACCTATTTAATTGTAAGTTTATATAATTTTAAAAAATTAAGTTTATTTATTTATTTTTGAGAGAGAAAGAGACAGAGAGAGCAAGTGGGGGAGGGGCAGAGAGAAAGGGAGAGAGAGCATCCCAAGCAGGCTCCACACTGGCAGCACAGAGCTCGATGGGGGGGCTCAAACTCACAAATTATGAGATCATGACCTGAGCCAAAACCAAGAGTTGGACACTTAACCAACTGAGCCATCCAGGTACCCAGTTTATATAATTTTTAATTATGTCTGTATTTAACAACTGGCTGACAAAATTTCTGAAAGTTTAACAATCAGCAATCTCAGACCAGTAGAAGCAAGATTCAGCTTACCAAACCAATTAAATCAAAACCTCTGGAGATGGGGGCATTGATTTTTTTTTAAACGTCTCTAAATGATTCTAATATGACAGCCAAGATTCAAAGACCAGTGGTCTGTGCTAAAGCCTGAGGATATGGCTGATGCCCAGGTTTCTTGGAATATGGGGAAAGGAATTTATTCCCTAAGAGAAACTGGATGTTCCCAAGGTGAAAACTGGGGCAAAAGGAGAGAAGCTGAGTAGCTCATGGGAAAAGAATAATAGAGATGGAGAACACCTTAGAGAAGGGAGAGAGAACTCAGATAAGACTAGGTGACCGACCATCTGTTTTGCCTGGGACTGAGAGGTTTCCTGGATGTGAAGGTTTCAGTGCTACAACCAGGAAAGTCATGGACATATGAGAGGTGGCATTGGATTTTTCCTTTTAATTAGTTTTTATTAATTTAAATTTAAATAGCTACATGTGGCTCATGGGTACTGTACTGAACAGCACAGTGAGTCTAACCAAACACAAGAAGATGGTTTCTTTGCATATATACATTTCCTCTTCTGTTTGCTAGTATGGAAAGAATTTTAAAGCATTTTAAAAAGAGAAGCATATGAGAGTAGTAGCTCAGATCCTAAAGTTAAATATTTGCTATCAAGCCCATGTGCTAATGTGAATAACTATCACCAATGTGATAAAAATTATTCAGAAATAGGGGCACCTGGGTGGCTCTGTTGGTTAAGTGTCCTTCTCTTGATATTGGCTCAGGTCATGATCTCATGGTTCAAGAAATCGAGCCCTGCATCTGGCTCAGTAAGTGCAGAGCCTGCTTGGGGTTCTTTCTCTCCCTCTCCCTCTCCCTCTCCCTCTCCCTCTCCCTCTCCCTCTCCCTATCTCTCTCTCTCTCCCTCCCTCCCTCCATCTCAAAATAAATAAATAAACTTTAGAAAAAATTCAGAAATATGGAACAAACCTGTGAGGGGGAAAAAAACTTTCATTTTTTTCCAGGACATATGATAGTTGCTGATACAAACGAGTGGGAATAAATGTTAAGGCAACCATGCTCCCTCACCTAGTTCCTGTCTTAATCAATAGCAAGTACTTTGCAAAATGCTGGAATAGATCTGTAACCATGTCAGAAGTGTGGAAAAGAACAATGCTACTGTACTATGGGAATCCTGACCTTGATGTTTTAAGCATCGCTTCCTAAACCTTTAGCTGACTAGTACAGATTATGGAAAATAAATTTTATTTACTGTGTAATTACGTTTCCCCAAAGGTCAATTTTTGCATGGTAATATTCTCATTCCAAATGCAAACATGTAAATGTCATTTGAAAAAGTTATAGATAGAAAATAAAATGTTCATAATTACAATATAAAGTTTATATTTGTTGAATAAAACTGAAATTAAGAAAGAAGAATTATAGAGATAAAGGCTGATCAAAATATAATTACTTTGAATGCTATCACATTCAAATCTAAATATAAACAAAGAAAATGATGAGTCGTAATGGTTCATTACTTAGATGGAAAAGGGCCATCTGTTGAGTAATTCAAATTTTTTCTCTTGAAATGTGGGATATGAAATTATAGAACAATTGACAGACTTAACATGGACACTCGATTATGATAAAGAAAAGTATTTAAATTCCTTAAGCTTTCAGTACCTAATCCACTTTAGTAAAGTATGAGTTACTCTTTTTCTCTTCGAAAGATGTAATAACAAAAGGTAGCCTAGGACATTTAGCCATCTTGTCCTGACAAATAACCAATTCACCTTTTTTCCCAGTATATTCTTAAGTATTGATTTTACCAAGTGAACTCAGACATGTGTCACACTTATCCAATACAGATCCTTTTCCTTGGAAATGTAGTTTGAACATCAATCAGTCACCTGGCCTTTCACCTCTAATTCCTATTGCCACTGTCTGTCAATTATTAAAGCCTTGCCTATTTCTCTAAATAAGCTATTTTTTTTAACTGAAACATATATTGACTCCTGTTAAAAATATATGTTTCTTGGAAAGGTATTCAATGTTCACATGATTAAATTTCTTCATTAAAATTACTTTCTCGAGTTGGAAAAACTACTTAAGCTTATAAATCCACTTTTCAAAGGCCTCTAGGTATTTTCTTTTAAAACATACTGCCTGAATGGTAATATTAGCACTTGTAAGCCAAACTCCAGTTTGAGAAAGACAATATCAAAAGAAATTCAAGCTGAGTGGCATTGTTAGAAGGGTCTTCAAATGGTGCAGAGTGTTTTCGTCTCTAGCTGAACCCAGCGAGAGTTATAGAATGACACCCACCTTGAGCTGCAGGCCTCCCGGGATAAGAGTGTTTGCTGGAAGGCTTTTAATGTGTTGGTAGACATAAGAGGAGAATTGCTCCTGCTCAGCCTGTAATTGGGGGCCAAGTTTTGAGAGATGACCTCTGTTGCTTTTGATAGCTGTCTGCAATTCATCAATCAGCCTGCTCACCTGAAGGGGTTAAATTACAAGAGTTGTTAGCAAGAAGTAATTGTTGATGTCACACCTATTAGATTTTTGAGTACCTAGTTTGATGGGAGGAAAAATGACTTCAAAACAAGAATTTGAGTATAGATCCACCTTCAAGTAAAGATAACAGAAAAGATATGCATTCTTCCATCGACTAATTTTATTTAAGAAAATTTATAACCTTTGCACTTCAGGTAGCCATTTACAATCACGGAATGAAAAATGTCTCTGTATATGAAAAGAAACATGCTTCTGAAAAGTTTGCAAAGGACTTCTAAACTGATTAACAAAATAAAATCTTCCTAAGACTTCAATTATTCCCAACTATGTACCAATGACAATATTTAATTTTATTATATGAACACTGTGTTATATAGATTTATGTTTTCTCTCACAAACACTAGTTGACATATGGTAGTGAACAAAAGAGACTAAAAGTTTAAATTCACTTTATCTATGAATCTTTGAAGTGATTAAATTAGACCCATTTAGAATTATGAATGACTCTGAATAGAGCATGGTCTATTTGAAATATTGGGTTAAAAATCATGGCTCTTCCCATTTACTGACTGAGAGACAATGAACAGGTAATAAAACCCTCATCTGTAGTGAAGAATAATACCAGCCTTACCATATTAAGAATTAAATGAGATTACGGAATGAACAATACAATGTCTAACTTACAGTAGGTGCCTAATGCACATTATATTATTATAGTTCTTCTTTTTTAAATCTAGGTGTTTTCTGAACATCAAGTTTTGGTTCTTTTTCTTGGTGTATCTTTCCTATCCCTAACCTACTTCACATAATGCAGATAAAAATTTGAAACTATTTGCTGCATAGATTCTCTATCTCACTTCAATGTCCATAGTGAACAAAGGGAAATTGTTCTCCAAGAGGCTCCCTCATCCTCTTTCTCTCTCTTTCAACTGAAAATATTGTATTTGCCCCAGTCTGTACTCCAACTCTGATGTTATATCCATGATTTCTATCCCTTCTGCAGAGGATTTCTGAGAAGTCAATGAAAACAAGTTTGTACTATCATCCATATAACTTGAATATTAATTTTTATATTCTATGTAGTTATTTCAAGATTACATACGTTTTTTATAAGTATATATATACATTCAGTTACATTTAACTTTTTTCAAGAACTTTAGAAGCATTATGTGCATATGAACAAGCTAATTTAAATGATTCCCATTTTTCTTTGGTCTTTCATAACTCTCTTATTTGTCCCAATGTCATCAGTTATCTACTTCTTTTGAAGAAACCTTCTTTTAAATAAAGAATTTGCAAACTTTTTCTCTAAAAGGGACAGATAATAAATATTGTCAGCTTCATGGCCCATAGTCTCCATCAAAAGTATTCGAACCTGCAGTTGTACTTTGACAGTAGCCACAGACAACATGTAAATAGTCATGACTGTATTCTAATAACACTTTTTCTTAAGTTTATTTATTTATTTTGAGGGACAGAGCATGAGCATGGAAGGAGCAGAGAGAGGGAGAGAGAGAATCCCAAGCGGGCTCCATACTGTCAGCACAGAGCCAGACACCAGGCTTGAACTCACAAACCTTGAGATCATGACCTGAGCTGAAATCAAGAGTCAGAGGCTAAACCAACTGAGCCATCCAGGCTCCTCTTCAATAACAGTTTATTTAGAAAACTAATCAATGGGCTGGATTTGGCCCTACAGCTGTAGTTTGCCAACCCTTCTTCCAAATTCATATATTTCTTCTCCTACCTTCCCTTTTGTATAAGTAATACCTGGTCCATGCCCTCATCTCCTCATCCTCTCTTCCTACTTGAATTACCAAAACAAGTGAGTTTTGAGTGGTCTACTGAGTGGTCTCTCCACCTCAAATTCATCCTGCCACCTCCACAAAATTAATCTACCTTCAATAGCATATTGAACCCTCCAGTTACTTCCCCAGATTCCTCAGCATGGTATTCAAGATTAAAGATCTATTTTCTGGAGTGAATTTCTCTGCTTTTCCATAGTACTGTTAACTCTATTATAAAGTTGTAACATTTAAAATATAGAGATGATAAATGATCCAATGTTAGTCAGTTTCCAGGCTTGTTTTCATATACTACCCTCCAGAATTATCATCAAAAATGATGGATAATAATATGTATCATACCAAAACTAGAGACCAAAACAGGCCAAATGACTTGCTCTTATAGTTATCTGACAAAATTTAAATCCAAGAACCAAAGCCCTTAAATACAAAGACTCCAGATGCCGTTTCTCCAAAGCACTGATCCTCTCTGAACCTAGCCCTAACCCCAGCTGGGCTCATATGATTGAAATCATATGAATCAAAATCATATGAATCAAAATTATTTCAAATTATTGAAATAAAATGATTCAAAAAGACATAATTTATGTAGTCTTTAAAGTATACTAAGTATCATTTAATGTATAAGGCTAGTCAGTAATACTGCTCTCTTCAGTTTTATTTACTATATTTTGTACTACAGAAAACCACCAAAAAAGAAGAAGAAGAAGAAGAAGAAGAAGAAGAAGAAGAAGAAGAAGAAGAAGGGGAGGAGGAGGAAAAGAAGGAGGAGGAAGAAGAGGAGGAAGAGGAGGAAGAAGAAGAAGAATTATTATTATTATTTCAGGCTTTGATTTGAGAACATTTTTATACATGACTGGTTTTACTGTCACAATCCATAGCCTTTCACAGATAGGGGATTTCATGTGACATCAGAAATCAACCAACCATACAATTGGTGATGTCATTTGCATCCTAAAGGGCTATTGGTTAGAGCCTTAAAAGTTTCATTTCCTATGAATCCTTTGTTGCTTCAAAAAACGTCTCTATCATTTTTGCTACTTCAATTGTTCCATGATTATCTGTTAATGTATATATAATTATACCAATTATCACCTGTTTTTTTAATAAGTTAAAGCTATGAAATAAGATGTCCTAGCAAAACTTAACATATATTAAACATATGAGAAAACATATCAAGAATCCTGCCACTGACATTTTGATAAAATTTCCATCCAATTTTACAAAAACTTTGTTTCTTTACATATTCATAATGTCTTTAACATATGCTCAAAGTGCTACATTTTATTTTCAGTTATTGTGATAACATATTACCCTTAAAGACAACCCTACACATGAAATAACTCATATACCAAAAATTGGATAAGTAATACAATAATCCTGAATTATTTTACATAATATGATTTTTTTTTCAAATCACAGATGTTGCTAGAAGGGGAAAAATGCTCTTTAAAATTCCTCATCATGAATCTTTTTTTCCTGCAAATCCGTTTTTTTTCTCTCTCTCTCTACAAAGGCAATGTGAATAGGGGTAAAAGGAGACAAAACTTGACCTTTTGTGATCCCAGCATTAATGGGTCTGTTCATAATTCAATCTATGTGTGTGTGGGAGCATCCATGTGGAAACATAGAGGCCTGAGAGACATAAAGCCTTTCCCTTTAAACATTATCTGACCCTATCAGTCCCATTCACAAAAGAAGGCTTACGTATGCATATGTTGAAATAATGCACCATCTCATTGTGCAGCAGAAAGCCTACACATTCTACTCTTCATTCTCCGTGGAAATGCAGCACGGAAGTGACACTTGTACAGAATTTGGGAGAGGGACAAATGAGCAGAAGGTAGCAAAAAAAATAAGAGTATTCGATGAGGAAAAGACCAAACTTCTGAAAGAATGCAAATGCACACCTGTCTATAAACATACACAGAGGTTTTTGCTTAAAAACGTACATTAGGTAGTTTGGTCATGTTTTTACGACACATTCATGTAACTCTTGAATTTATTAAATTCTTGAAATGATGTAGATGATTCAGATTTAGATTTTGGCACAAAATAGTATTCTGCTCCTAATCATTCTAAAACGTATGCATATTGAAGTTGTATGTTCTGAGCTATACATTCTGTACATTGTAGTTTGGCTATTATGAATGAGGTTTTGAGGATCTCCTGGTTTTTCTAATGATGAGTTCAGCTGTTTGCCTGATTGCTATGTGCCCGTGAGTCCATTTATGTTAGTAAGGAGGACTCCAGAGAACTTTGCACTAAATTATCACTTGAAATCAGCACAAAGGGCTGCAGCCTTTATGCAAGGAATGTCATCTTGGCATACAATACATGGGGGGGGGGTGGTCTCCAAGCTAGGTTAGTGCTTAAACTTAAGAACAAGAAACTTTCTAATTTATGACATAATTAAGAAGAACCAGAAAGGAGACAGGGAGATGAAAATGGGTATTTTAAATTTCCTAAAATCTCTTCTTGATTTCAGGCCCAAGGACACAGTGTTTTCCGGGTTAAAAAGAACCATAACCCAGACTTGATGAACAAAGACTAGAAAAGACATGAGAGCCTATGAGAAAAGTAAGGTATCTCTTGATTTAGAAGGATGGGTTGCAGTGTAGCTACAAGAGAACTTGAGGTGTGCACCATTTCTTACTCATACCGCTTCAAATGCTCCCAACTTTTTAATAGTTTCCAGAACCCTTCTGAAATGGAAAATATCTTGGAAGAAGACTTATCTTGTTTCCAGCCAGAGGGCCCTTCTGTGTGCTGCTTTTAAGCCTATTCAAGAGTCTGACATTCCCATCCACTCATAGAGGAAGGAGCCATTAAAACAGAGACATTTAAAAAATTTTTATTTCCAGCGTAGTTAACATATAGTGTTATATTAGCTACAGGTGTATAATATAGTAATGCTACCGTTCCATATGTTACTCAGTGCTCATCAGGAGAAGTATACTCTGATTCCCCTTCACCTAAAATAAAGATATTTCTAATGCCTTTATAAGGCTATTTTGATGGCAACAAGAATAACGTCAGCTACACCTTTTGAGGAAGGTATGAGAATGTGCCCCACAGGCTTCTAACGACAGGAGTATAATGAACCAAGAGTCCCAGATACTGTGCTCTGAAATCCATCGCCAGGTTGATACCAATGGCTGAGGATACTGAAGTAGGTCTAACTCAGGGAGTCATAGGACTCCTCTGAAGGACAGCTTTAGGTCAAGGATACACCATCAGCTTCACCGCTGTGAAGCTTAGACATTCCTAAGACTGCACCGGTGTCTAAGATGTTTCCATCTAGTCTGCCCTTCCTCTCTCCTTCACTTGAGTTCAAGCCTGCATTTCAGTCTGATAGGTCTTGCAGCCTTACCAGAGTTCTCCCCATTTCTCTCAAAGACATTTCTTCTAATACAATACATACACATCTAGTCCTATCTTGGTATTTATTTTTCAGAGAACCTGGAATAACTTTTAAACCAACAATAACAAATTGCATGCATATTTCCAATAAATCATTTCCAAAAAATTAGTTTAACATGTAACATCTCCTCAAAGTAGTCTTATGATACATACATTATTTCTAGGTTTAATGTGGAAAAATTACATGAAATAAAACAAGGTTTTAAGATAAAACTATAGGCAGCAGAAATGTAAATCTCAGATTTTATGATGTTTAGTTTGGATTTTGAACTATATCTAGAAATAAAATATTTTTGTAAAAAATAAACTGTGGGCAAAATAAATTTTGAAGTAATTCTCCCCCTTCCCAACATTTTCATTTCTCTTCACTACCATGATTTCACACTTCTGAATATGAATTAGGGTCAAAACTTGACAGCACTCACTTTTTCTAACCAAACACTAGAAATTACACATCATAATTAATATAATCACTTTCAAAGTAATAACATAGAAATTATTACCATAGCATATAGAATATATTTAGAGACTATTACATACACACCCACACATATACTCACAAAACACACAAAATATATTCCCTTTCCTGCATATTTGATTTTTTAAGCAAACAGAAGGCATTTGAAGCCATAGCTGATCAAGCAAATATGGGACCAAATAACGTATCGTACATGAAGAACACTGAAGTATATAGGTATTAAGTAAGCATTAAGATGATAATAAAGAAGAAATAACAAATAAACATGAATACTGTTGGATTTTCCAGAAAATATCATTTTCATTTCCAGTGTGGCTAACAAGGTGGCATTTGAAATGATATATTTAGCATAATGATAATTTTCCTGGGCCGCTTCAAGTTTTCAGTTCCAATGAAATTATAGACTTGCATAAAATATCAAAAAAATAATTACAATACTTAAAAGGCAGAAAATATCTATCTGTTCATTCTTTTAGGTGTTTTATATTTATCTCTAATAATAATTTGTCACTGTGTTACATCACATTATAGATGTAATTTTAATGCTACTAAGTAGAGAAATTTATTTGTATTTCTTAAAGTTTACCATATCAAGATACATGATAGATTCAATTTAAATTACTATAAAACATGTAATAAAACTCTCCAACTGGGATAAAACATTTCCAAATGAATAGAGTGTAATATTTTAAAATTTGTAACTAAAAAATCTAGTCTTTTAACTTGTTAATATTAAGTAGAATGAGTGAGAACTGTAACTTAAATCTATACAATTGTTATTTGCTACATCTAGAAACTATTCAAGTTGAATATGTCTTATGAAATATTCTCTACTGAGATTACCAATCTATACTTACAATATAGTCTTTAATAATGGACATATACAAGTCCCAAATATTAATTTGAATCTCTAATTCAAAGACTTGAATTCTCTGAGGAAAATCTGATGCATTGTACCTGTTCATTTTTTGTAAAATACATAATTAGCTGGACAGATGCAATCACAATGAGAAGAAAATATTAAAACCCCAAAGCTTGGATAGATTTCTTTGCCGAAATGTCAAAAGAGAATGACATGAAAATTTAATTTTCATATATTCACATTACCTTATTCTTTAAGTTGATTATGATTTTATTTACTGACAGTGGTACATGGGAATTAGCAAATTCATGATCTCTCCTCAGAAAGAGTAAATGGCTTTGCATTCCAGGAAACTACATGAAAATCATTTTCCCCTTTTGTCTAACACCAATTTTGTATTATTATTTCATTTATGGAATATGCTGTCAACTTCACAGCATGAGCTTTGGAGAGAAGGTTTGCTTTAATAGTTCTTCATTATAATATTGCCTACAGAATCTTATGATTAGCTCATTTAAGCTTGACATTTGAAAACTACAGTTTTTCCTTGCTAGGAGATAACATTGTTAGCATTTCTAAAATTCAGAACAATAACTCCATTCCTAGAAACTCAGAAAATAAAAATAATATTTGGTACTTATTCAAAGTTTAATAAAATCTTAACCTTTTCCCTATGTTAGCATGTGTTAGTTATAATTTACAGATTCAACTTGCATGTAATAATTTCCTAATTTAGGAAATTTATGAGAAAGTTGTCAGAAGTATTTTCAAAAAATTACAATATTTATTCTTTCAACCATATAATTATTTTTCAAGTTGCCTAGATCAATAAAATGCTTCCAGTTTTGACCAATTTTTTTCCCATTTTGTTGCTATCAGATAACTATAGCTGGTTCACTATCAGAACCAAGTAAAATATGTCTTAATTTTAAAATGAGCACTCATTATAGTTTTGTCATACAGCTTAAAAAGTAAGTTACTTACTTCTTCTTGTGCCTTATGGTGTTCCTTCGCTGTTATTGAAAGAATTACTTTTTTGGTAATTTTCTCTTTCTGTTCATCTATAGCCAGGTTCAACTAGGAAAAAATAAATAAATCACATGAAAACAGGCACCTACTGACACCTAACTGCAACATTTATTCAAACAACCAATTTAATATAATCATGGAAAGTAATTTCAAACTAATTTGGCCCATACTTATATGAAAATGAACCCCATTTAGATTAAGTTGAAAGTTCATTTTTATATTTAAAACATTTAACACTGAATCTTTCACTTCCATTTTTATTGTTTTTAAGTTTACTAAAATATGATTTGGGAGAGGATCCTTAATTGCAGACATTTGATGAATACTTTTTAAAAGTATTTTATCAAAATGAGCATAGCAATTTTTTTATTAGGCTGATAGTTTCCTATTACAATTTTTCATTGCCAGTAGGGAATAAATTGGCTGCTGTTAGATCAGAATAAAAATTCAGGAACATAAACCAAAAGCAAACATCAATTCAAACACTCTAGAACAGTTCAAAATGATTTATAGTATTTCATGACAAAAAATAGTGTATCTTAAATACCTGAACAGTTACCTACAACCTGATCCACTTACAAAGGCAGATAAAGGTCTACTATTGCTGCTAACCCATATGTTATAAAAGGTGAATGTGTCCATTCTGTATTTCTTTATAAATAATCCCCATTGAAACAGAAGCTATTTTCAATTAAAGGAAAAAGCTGAACTAACACAATAATATTCACTCAGCAAACTGGTATTAATAGAAAGAAAGAAACAGCCTAATACAAAAACTTGTGAATTGGAATATTTAACAACTCTCAAGAAAGGGACTTGCCATGTTGTATCTCTTTGTTGAGGACTAAGAATGAATAATGGCCATGCTTTTGTTTTGTTTTGCTTGTTTTGTTAATGTTATTGCTTTAATTCGTGTTTCTCAATTGTATACTTGGAAAATAATGTTTGAGTTAACATGAATCTTTAATCCATACCTTGCTTCAAAACCCATATACTTGAGATAAAACAGGGGTGGGAATCAATAATACAGTTTCCTCAATCTAGTTATGGATATATGCTACAAGAATAGTATCAAAACTGTGAACTCTTCATCCAATGACAGGTAATATAGCTCAGTATATCCTAGATTCTGTCCTGGTAGAGGGGAAAAGCCCAGGAATCCTTAGGTGATTTTGATGATCACCCTAGACAAGGAGTTGACAAACATGTCTGTAAGGGGCCAGAGACTAAATACTTTAGGCTTGGGCGGTAGGGCATACAGTCTCTGTTGCAATTGCTCAATTCTGCCTTTGTAGCATGAAATAGACAACACATAAGGGAATGAATGTAGCTATGCCTCAGTAAAACTTAAAAAACAGACAAAAAGTGGCAGGCTGAATTTGCTCAGCAGGCAACATTTGCTGATCCCTGTCCTAGATTGAGAACAGGTAAAAACAAGTTTGTTACCAAATAATCATCATGTAATATACAACATGATGACTACAGTTAACAATGCTGAATGGTATATCTGAAAGTTGTTAAAAGAGTAGATCCTAAGAGTTCTCATCACAAGGATAAAACACGGTGTTTTTCTTGTGTGTGTGTGTGTGTGTGCGCGCCTAATAGGATGATGGATGTTAACTAAACTTCTTGTGGTAATCATTTCACAATATATATGAAAGTCAAGTCATTATGCTGTATATCTTAAACTTATACAGTGCTCTAAGTCAATTACATGTCAATTAAACTGGAAAAAAAATCATTATGTGAAATTATTCTTAGGATCACTTTCCCCAAAGAATATTTTTTCCTGTACTGAAGTAATATAAAAACATAATGTTAAAAAAAGTCAAATATCTACCTCATGGAAGCCTGTGTGTGAGTGGTGGCACAATATAGTTGTGTCAAGTCTCCATGGCTATTTCTTAATGGGGGGATTCTCATCTCAGGGAGAGATGGGTGAAGAAGAAGGGCTGGGAAATATTCACCAAGCTCATCCATTTCTTACAAATTTAATTTCCAAATGCACAAACATTGAGAGCAGATCTTTTTTTGCAGGAAAGCAAAACACAACAAAAACAGAGCTACTAAACTCTTTGGTGCCCCAGCAGTAAGTCAGATTTTAATGAGGTTTCCCAGAGGCGTGACATTTAGAACTGCTTCCACATAACTCTTTAAAAGGTGGGAATTTTTTTACCTTCGAAAGCACCACAGTTGGAAAAATCACCTCCATTCTAATATTCAACTTCTGAAGAAGCACTATACCAATCTACATAAGCTGAGGACTAAACCTATCAACATTATTGGAAAACATCATATGCATACCAAATAGAGAATCCAGTAAGATATTGAGAAATGAATAGTTAATAAAATATAAAGATACACACATGGGCCTTTTCTGGAAACAGACCAGCCATTCCAAAAGAGATTTTAATACAATCATCTAGAGAAAATTATTGAAAGTAAAAAGTCAAATTCAGAGAGTGCATTTTCCCCATAAGGTATAAGTAATATGCAGTGCTGGGGTGCCTGGGTGGCTCAGCTCAGTCATCTGGCTCCTGATTTTGGCTCAGGTCATGAACTCATGGTTCATGTGTTCGAGCCCCGCATCAGGCTCTGCGCTGACCGTGAGGAGCCTTTTTGGAATTTCTCTCCCTCTCTCTGCCCCTCCCCTGCTCATGCTGTCTCTCTCTTTCTCTCAAAATAAATAAATAGAAACTTAAAAAAATTTTTTCCAAAATAATATGCAGTGCTAATAACATCTTTTCTTCAAGACCCATGTCATGACAACAATCACAGGATTTTTCTCTCCTGTCACTTTGGAGGAGAAGATCTTGTTTCTTCATTATGACAAAATCGCATGCTTTTGATTTACTGTTCTCATCTAAAATGTATGAAATAATTTTTGTCAATGGGTTATATATTTCTGAGGCTAATTTTTCATATGTAGAGAGGGTAGAAACTTCAAATTAAAAATAAAAAAAAGGATACTGTCCTAAGTGAAATAAGTCAGAGAAAGACAAATACCATATGATCTTATTTATATGTTTAATATTCACCCCCCTCCAAAAAAAATATTGAGCTCATAGATAGAACAGATT
>NC_064808.1:28155332-28174316 GCF_023721935.1 Panthera uncia | reverse complement strand
GGGTGAAACAAGTAAAGAGGGTCAAATGGTACACATTTCCAGCTCTAAAATAAATAAGTCATGGGGATGTAATGTATAGCATAAGAACTATAGTTAATAATACTATATTGCATATTTGAAAATTGCTTAGAGAGTAAATCTTAAAAATTCTCATTATACACACAAAAAAATTATAACATTATATGGTGACAGATGTTAACTAAACTTATTGTGGTAATTTTGCAATATATACAAATATCAAATCATTTTGTTGTACACCTGAAACTAATATAATGTTATATGTCAATTATACCTCAATAAAAAAAATAAACAGAATGATGGCTAAAATTTGTATGTAACTATGAAAAACCAAGTCTCTACCAAATAAGGCAGTGAGAAACACTTTGTTCTAACTGTATCTTACCCTTTTTAAATGTAAGAAAACATCCTTAAATATTCATTGTGTACATCAAAATCTAAAGCTAAATAGGAAGGTTTAATTTACCATTTTCGTCAGGTGTTGTTGCTAAGATTTTAAAAATATGTAACAAATATTAGCTGTCCAAAATTAGGTTAAAGTTGGTCTCATTAATATTAATGGTAACCATACTAGAACAATCAAGAGACTAGTGAAAGACAGTAGCAGAAATGGAAAAAAAACAAGAAACATAATGTCTCTGTCAAATAAAACTGAACAGAAAATGCTTCAAAAAAAATCCTCTGGTTAGAGAAACAAGATTAAAAAGAAGTAAGTTTACCTTAGCCTGTTCAGGAATTAAGAAAAAAGTCCGCAGAACTGTACCTGAAGCAACAGGTGTCAATGAAATGATTCCCAATGACTTTTACCTTTCTGACTATATCTATTTTATATAAAACTATTAATGCTAAGGTAGCAGGCATTATATTTTCTCTAAAGCCCTAAAGGGTCATAATTTGGTAATATATAGTTCTATATAACATATATAGCCTGTTGTGACTATAATAAAAAGTGCTCTTAATTTGAGGAATTCTTCAAACATTTGCTGGTTCAGGAAGCTCAACTATGGGCATCCTAGAGAGGACAACAGATTCAAGACCTCCTTCTGGAGAAATACAGACAAAGCAGCAGTGATCTTTTGTGTGTGTCATTAACAGTACACGGCTTTTCTTGTTTTTTTTTTAACTTCTCCCCCAAATATTTTAAAGATGTACTTTATAAAAACCATAAAGATTAAAAAGTTTTAACTGTGTAAAAGTTTTAACATGACAGTAAGATCAAATAAAATATATTTTATAGTAGAAAATAACTTTAAATAAACTCTGGAGTCCAATTATTAATACCTTTTAAAAAGGCACAGTAATCAAACAAGCTGGTATGATCTGTCTACTTAACTACATATTAACATTCTAGATAGGTGCTAACCAAAGAGCCCAACCATACTCTCAGCACTCTGAACTACAGTTCTGCACGTACTTTTCTCTGTATTCAGAACAGCTAGTGATTCAATTGTGAAGTAGATGATATGCGTTGTGTATAATGTCCTTAATAAATCAATGTAACACAACACGAAAACGGAATCTATCTTTCTATCAAAAATCTAACTTTTTGGCTGGTAAATTGATTTGATAATAAATTATTTGATCCATATTTTACATGCAGATCAATATAGGAAATACAGTTTAGCATAAACAACAGGACAATCAGCGTTCATATATATTGACAAGTTTCCCAATGGTCTGTTAATATACAAAAGACTGGGACAAATTACTTATTTATATATACAAAACATGGTTATAAAGGCCAGCTGCAGGTATTTTTTTGGAAAGTGCATTTTAATAAGGTCCTATTCATTTAAGGAACAAATGGGGAAGAAGTAGTTTGCACTACAGAGTTTAGCGCAAGAGCTTTCTCTTTTTCTAACCACGAAATCAATCATTTGTCCAGACTGTGGGAGTCAGAGTTAGTTACTGAAAAGAGCTCCGTATATAAACAAGTCAATAACTCATTGTGTGTTATTGTCGAGCTGAAGAAGTCGGCTTTCAAAAAGCTGCCCCTGCTTCTCTCAGAATGAATGTCACTGTATTCAGAGACTGGGAGAGAGTCCTTTGTTTCCAGCCATTGCTGGCTGCCATTTATGTATGGGAACAGGAGGGTGGCTGCTAGGAGTGTGGGGGAAGCCACTATTTGGTATCATGGATGTCCAGGAAAAACTGAATTTTGTCAACCTAAATCATTTGTATCTGAAAATGCCTTAATGGAATTGATACAGAGTGTCCATACACACAAAAATATTTGCTCAAGAAGCAAAATGATAATGAGTCTATGCCATTTTAAAGTGAATCAGCCTGATGTTTTTGGTTTCCTACCTGTCAACAAAGATGAAGCCAAAATATAGGCAATGGTTTGAAAAGTTCAAAGTACAAAATTGATCTGGTGAACAAGTCAACATGTCAAATGAACACTATCTGTTTGGGCCATTAATATTCAGGGTTATTCTTGGAACTCTCAAAGTGTGTGTGTGTGTGCGTGTGTGTGTGTGTGTGTGTGTGTGCGCGCGCGCATGTGGGTGAACTTCTCTAAGGCATGATTTTATGTGTTCAACACTTGTGATAAGTTAAGGAAATTTGAACTATTTTTTTTACTTAAAAATTAAATACCCTTTAGAATTGAACTGAATGTAAAATTCATAAGATATAAATATTATCATAGTCTTATTTATTTCATCTTAGTATTTATTAAAAACCAACTAATTTATTTAAAATCAAACTAGGAACTGCGAAGAAGCAGCAGACCAGGATTCAGAATTTGCAATTAGATTGAGCAAACAAAAAATACATGTAGATCTGTTTAATAAATGGTCTTCATTTGGGGCCAGGGGAGATGGTCTCTAAAATCTTTAAACAAAAGCTTAGCTCTTAATTAGATAAAGTTGGAAATGTAGGTAAAGAAAGTGCTGGGAGTCTATGGCTGAATGCAACTGATCTCATTTCACCTCACAATTTAGAAAGCCACAGCATTAAATAATATAATATGCTTCCACATGCAACAACTGTGCTAGACATTTGCCACATACAACTTGGTTAATAGCAAAGTGAGATACAATTGAGGAGACAATGAAAACAATAGGAAGTGAGAAATGATGTATGCATGATGTAGATCATAATTAATTGTCAAACGGAGGTATAAACAACACAATCTACAAGTACAAAGGTCAAAAATATTATTTAAGGTGGAGATGGAAAGGCAGAAACAATGGGTAGTATCTAGCTAGGAAAATAAGTAATAATATAGGACAATGTTATTAGTAAATATTAATTAATGTTGCTAATTAGTAATTAGTTACATGATAAAATTTGTTCTAAATACAGTTAGTGAAGTGACTTGACATGGCCTCAGGAGGGAGAGGAGAGAATACAAGCTGAGTCTTGAAGGAAGACAGAGAAGGGCAAAGCTGATCCAAGCGAGTCAGCCTAAGGCAATGGTCTGACTGGAAGGAAGCTTTCATACTGGGGAACAAGAACAAAGATGGCTGGTGTGATCCCACACATAATCTATTTCTAAACTGAATTATACAGTGGAGTTTATATGTAAAATGCTAGTGTTGTGATGATGGTATAGTGACAACTTTATATCATTCAGTTCTTAGCTTTGCCTTGGTTCAGCCTCATCTTCTCAAGCTGTATACTCTTACCTCAGTTCCAGTCTTAGACATCCCTTAACTAAATCCTGACCTGGCCTCCACTTCCAGCCAGGTTGTCTCACTTAAGTCCCTTCTGTAAAGAAATTCAAGAGTGCCACTTCCAGACTTGGGGAAGAAGCAGAACCCTTAGTTCAAAACTGGCTGTGAATTCAGGCTCTGCCACAGGTTAGTTCTGAGACACAGGGCAATAGTGAGGTTTATACAGCCCAGGCCTTCTACAGCCAGGGATTCCTCTCCTGTCCTTGCTAATTCTCTGGAAAAAAAAAAAAAAGCTGCTTTTACCATAGCCTGTATCTTCTTGAGGACAGTTTGTTTTAAGGGAGCACTTACAAAAGAAATCTTTGTATACTTAAAAACCAGCAAACAAAAACATCACCACCATTTTAAAACAGTAACACTTTAAAAGGTTTTTTAAACATTTTGTCTAAAAGGATGCAAAAGACAATTCTATTCTATATAATACTTTACCTACAATTTATTGAACATTTAATTAAAGAAACAAACTGTTTTGGGACGCTCGGGTGGCTCAGTTGGTGAAGCATCTGTCTTATGCTCAGGTCATGATCTCACGGTTTGTGAGTTTAAACCACCACCACCCTCAGGCTCTGAGTTGTCAGCTCAGAGCCTTGAGCCTGCTTTGGATTCTGAGTCTCCCTCTCTCTCTTTCCTTCCCCCGGCTCATGCTCTGTCTCTCTCTCCTTCAAAAACAAATAACCATTTAAAAAAAAAATTTTTTTTAAATAAACTGTTTTAAAAATCTCTTTTCTTTTCTGTTTTTTTTTTTTTTAAATTAGTTATAAGCAAATTTTAGCCCTTTCACTTTCCATGGGAAAAGTGGCACTGAGTTAGCCCTGACTCACATGCCAGATTATAAACTTTCGCCCAGACATCTGTCACAACTGGAATGCCACATGACCTAAAGTGAACTCAGCTCATCCTCTCAAACTGTCTCTACTCCATTTCTTCTACTACTGCATGCAATTTTGGAGGGACCATGCTATCCAAGCCAAGGGGTGGGTCCATGACCTCTTCCTACACCAATCAGCTTCTTTCTTCAAGAGATACAGTGTTAAGAAGGGAACCACAGAGAGACATCAACAGTTGGAGAGAATCTGGCCCATTAACAGCACCTTAAAGAGACATTCTTAGATCTGGATGTCTGGAGCTATTCTGGTTTTTCTACAGCCCCTTTCTTTGGTCTTTCTTTAAATTTCATTTACAACCACCTGCCATCCCATTAAATTATTTTTGCCTAAGCTATCCCGAGACAGATCCCACTGATTGAAACCCACAAACCCTGGGGCGCCTGGGTGGCTGGCACAGTCGGTTAAGCATCCGACTTCAGCTCAGGTCACGATCTCGCGGTCCGTGAGGTCGAGCCCCGCGTCGGGCTCTGGGCTGATGGCTCAGAGCCTGGAGCCTGCTTCTGATTCTGTTTCTCCCTCTCTCTCTGCCCCTCCCCCGTTCGTGTTCTGTCTCTCTCTGTCTCAAAAATAAACATTAAAAAAAAAAAAACCCACAAACCCTATCAGATATATTATGTATGTCCTCATCATAAATGCCCCATTACTTTAGGAGATCTGAAGGAGTCTCTGTTTCTTGCAATTCAAGGTATTCAATTCAAATGTCTTAATAATATGCCAAGTTTAAAGTCCTTCGGGTATTATAAGGGCACCTGGGGTGGCTCAGTCCGTTAAGCATATGATTCTTGGTTTTGGCTCAGGTCATGATCTCGCAGTTGGCAGGATTAAGCCCCGTGTGGGACTCTGAGATGACCATTCTGGGGCCTGTTTAGGACTCCATCTCCCCAGTCTCTCTGCCCTTCCTCTGCTTGCTTGTGTGTGTGTGTGTGTGTGTGTGTGCGCGCGCTCTCTCAAAATAAATAAACTTTAAAAAAATACAGTCCTTACGGTATTATAATGGGTAATGTAACAGGGGTAATGGTTTAAAAATTATCAACACACTTTTTTTTGTCTTTCCAAGTACAAAACTGCCCCCAACTACCCTAGATGTTCTTAGGATTTTTCACAATAATATCAGTTCTGACATGTATGACAAAATTGTGCAACGAAACAATATCCTTGAAAACCAGACCATTGCGTTTAGAGATGATCTGCCTCTCAAGAAAACCCTTAACTCCTCTCAGCATATAAAAAGCTAAACTTAGAAGACTCAGCCCATAAATGTCCCTTATAAATTAAGAATAATGACTGACTGCTGTTAAAGGTTTGCTAGAATTAAGAATAAGGAAGATACAATGTAGAAAAAAAAATTGGAGCATGCCATTTCCTTCTGTCCTAGAGAAAATGTAGGAAGAAGTCTCAGAAAGAGAAGAAAGTATAAAATAGCCAGAAAAATTAAGTATTAAGTCCCCCTTCTATAGGGTGTTACTTGGGGAGGAAGAAAAGTATCAGATCAATGGAAACAATTCTGGGACCAAAGGGTCTTCTGCTTCCTTCCCCTCAGTATGGACACAGGGAGGGAGCTGTCCTATAGCACTAGGACATAGTCACATCGACAAGATGACATGGTATAGGCTGCCAGAGGGAGACCTGAGGTTTAGCTTACCTGAACAACCCTTGGTTCCTATGTGTCTTAGGACTTGGAAGTAGCTACTTGGAAGTAAGCTGAGAAGTTTGCTATAGACTATGGGCATAGTGAGGGAAATATGGCTCTATAGTGAGAGTAGCACCACAGACCACTCAAGCCAAGGCCAATTAGGTGTCAGTCAGACCTTGGGGTGGGGTTCTCTAATACCAGAGGAAGTCAAGTTTAGGGTGGATCATCTACAAAGCACCACCCTAAAAAAGAGCCTGAGCCTAAAGAATGGGCCTATAAGTTCACATGTTGCAGACCAGAAAAGCATCCAGCAACTAACTGAACAAGGGATATCCTTCCACTGGCAAGCAGCTGCCATGACAATGTATATACATTCCAATGGTCCGGCTAGAAGCCAGGGGTCCCTTTCCCCAATGCCTTGAGGATATGAAAGTCACACAATCCCTTGGTCCATATACCTGAAGGAAAGAGTCTATCTGAGAGAAAGAATGACCTAAAAAAAGCTATTTAAATGATCAAATCAGACTAAGCCTTAAACTGAATCAAACATTCAGTTATTCCCGTCCCCCCAATGATCCAATGGGCAAGAGCTCAGGAAGAAAGTATCAATGTCAGAAAATAACTGAAAGTCAGGTAGTCATTTTGCACACAAATTGTGTACACACATATGAGAGAGTCTGTTGTTAGACTGAGCCAAGGAACAAAAGCGAAAACAGGATTTATAAGACACAGGATAGAAATAAAACAGTCAGACTGTACATTTGGGGAGGAAATTGATAAACTGGCACCAACCAAATTGGGTAGGCCAATCAAGGGTAGCAAAGGAACCATTTTAGTTGTTTATGAATTCTCCAAATAAACTTGAGAGTTCAGGTGACAAGAAAGTGTGGCAGGCCACTTCTGTATTGTGTCTGCTTACCCTGTCACTTCAGTTACTCTAGTCCTGCACTGTTTCCAACACTAGAACATTTCATTTCTTTACACCAAGCAATAAACCCCATTTTCTGTCACTCACTAAAGTGACTATCTGAATCAGAAAATTCTTTGCAAACTGTAGTTAGGATTCTGAGGCCCAAAGAGGATAAGCCAGATAGGCCACTATCCTTATAGAAAACTGTCTGCATATGGGTTAGACTCAGTGTGATGCACTTTACATCTCCAAGAAGCATATTTCCAATCATTATTGCCTGCAGTGGTGGAGAAAATCTATCTTCATCAATCCTTTGCGGACCAGCTTTGGTCCATCTTTGTCTATGAAGTCCATTCTGGCTTCGTCCTCTCTCTCTATGCATATATGAGCTAAAATATACTACCATATACTACAGATCGTGCTACCCCCCCTTTATTTCACTCTTTTATCTAGTATATTTACTAAATTCCAATGTTGATATAATCAATGCACTATATTGGTTCTGTGATATGAATATCAATGAGATGCCTCTGTACCTTCAGAGGGCAGTAAGAATTGCAGTTCAGCAGTCCCTAATAGTTTTTCCTGGTGCCTGTCTGTCCCCGTGGCAAGGATAAAATGTTTTCATATCTTCAGTACATTCAACTATAATGGGCAGACAGCAGACATTCAATAAATACCTATGACGGATTTAGCGATGAATAAGAATCCTCAGATTCAGAATGCTTTTATTTTTCATTAGACAACTATTTCCTAAGCGATTTGTTCAGTGTTATGAAATAGGGATTTTCCAGTCAAGTAATTTTCTTAAACACTAGGTTTAATCAAGATAAGTGTGTTTCTTTATAGAATAGTACCTAAGAGCCCTTAAGATGCTAATAGATATTATTGATAACCATAAGAGCACCTCAGGGGTATCCAGCCAAATATACTTCTGGAAATGTGACAAGAGACCAACACTTCTCAAACTGGTCTTGAGAGTTGAGGATGGACCTCTAAGAGTTTACAATAGACAGTACCCAGATAGAGGTAGCATAACTCTCAGTCACCAACATAGCTCAACCCTACTTGCTGTGCTTCTCCCAAATTAATCTACAATTCTCCGATGTAATTTCTTTGTACCTTGAAAAAGATATTCTGTAATACATCTAAAAAAATAATGACCAAGACATTTCTGGGGAAAAAAGAAGAAACAGTAAGACTAATATTAAAATGTATATTAAAATCATTACAGTACTATATCACAGTGTGTAGCATAAGACGGAACTAAAAAAACAGATCAAAACAGACACGATGTGTATACTTAGGGCTTTATTACACATTAAATGCAATGTAAGTCCACTGTCTCTTAGCCACAACTCCAAAATCCAACATTCTCTGAAAACTGGATTGTTTTCGGAACTCATCAGGCAGCAAAAGCAGCAAGGACTGATTTATAAACTCTACTTCTCCCACTTAATGTGAATGTTTCACTGTGAAAATATTAAAGTGATTCATTCATTCCATGGAACTGTTTCATACCTCACTGAGGTTGTGACATAACATATGGTCAATGTACTACATTACTTTTCTAAAATCCAAAATATATCTGGCCCCAGGGTAATCAGATAAAGGACTGTGGTCTGAATTTCAAATCAACAAGGAAAGGGTGGATTGTTAAATAGGCAGCACCGGCATGGACAACTTACTAAAACTTCAGAAAATACGTCAGATCCGCTTTTTACTTTACACGCTTTTGGTGACTTCAAAATTTAAATTTAATAAGAGTACTAGAAGATAATTTCTGATTTGTAAAGTCTGAAAGGAAAATATCTCTCCAAGTCTAATATGGGTAAATTTAATTAAATCAAAGTCCTGAACTTATGTACCTCGAAAAGTAGATTTAATAAAATTGAAAAGCAACAATACACTGAGAAAATATTTGCAATGTGACAATAAGTCAATACCCCTAATAAAAGCACTTTGAGGTACACTAAAAATTATTTACTGTTGCTTTTTTTATTTAGTGATTTTACAAGTTTATATATGATGCTATGTTCACCACAAGCACAGCTACCATCTGTCCCATTATATCTCTATTACAGTATTGACTGTATTCTTTATGCTCTGCTTTTTATTCCCATGACTTACTCATTCCACAAGTGGAGGCTTGTATCTCCCATCAGCTTCACCCATCTTGCCCAAACCCTGACCCCTCTCCCCTCTGGCAACCATCAGTTTAGTTTGTTCGCTGCATTTATAGTTCTAATTCTGCTTTTAGTTTGTTTATTCATTTTTTAGATTCCATTCATGAGTGGAATCATATTGCATTTGTCTTTCTCAGTCTGACCTTAATTCACTTAGCATAATACCCTCTAGGTCCATCCATGTCAGGTAGATTAAAAAAATTATTAAGGAAAAGATAAACACCAAAGATACTAGGAGCAAAGAAAATGAACACACAATTTATAAAAGAAAAAAATACAAATGGCAAAAGAATAAATGCATAAAAAAGTTCAATATTACAACTAATAAAATAATTGAACCTAAAACAATGATCAAAAAGATTTCTAATGATAAGGATTAGTGAATTTAAGGATTAATGAATACAGGGAAAATGATACTTTCATGTATTGCTGGTGAAGACACAAATGCTACAGCATTTAGAGGCAAATTTGGCAACGTATATCAAATCTTTAAAATGTGCACAAGCAGGGGCGCCTGGGTGGCTCAGTTGGTTAAGCGTCCGACTTCAGCTCAGGTCACGATCTCGCAGTCCGCGAGTTTGAGCCCCGCAACGGGCTCTGGGCTGATGGCTCAGAGCCTGGAGCCTGCTTCCGATTCTGTGTCTCCCTCTCTCTCTGCCCCTCCCCCGTTCATGCTCTGTCTCTCTCTGTCTCAAAAATAAATAAACATTAAAAAAATAAATAAATAAAAAATAAAATGTGCACAAGCTTTGATCCAAAATTTCCAATTCTAGAAATTTTTCAATAGGAAATAATTATGGACATACACCCAAAAATTGACTGAAACAATGATAAAACGATGTTTGCAACAGTAAAGAGCACATATAATATGTAAATGTTCAAAATTAAGGGGATTAGTAAAAAAAAAAAACCTATAAACTAGAATATAATCATCTATTTATGATGGATGGAGGGGCGCCTGGGTGGCTCAGTTGGTTAAGCGTCCAACTTAGGCTCAGGTCATGATCTCACAGTTCATGGGTTCCAGCCCCGTGTTGGGCTCTGTGCTGGCAGATCGGAGCCTGGATCCTGCTTAGGATTCTGTGTCTGTCTCTCTCCCTGCCCCTCCCCTGCTCATGCTCGTGCTCTGTCTGTCTCTCTCAAAAATAAATAAACATTTAAAAAATGTTTAAATAAAATAATGCTAAGGAATATTTTATAATGGAAAGTGGTAACAATGTATTAACTGCAAAATAGCAAGTCTCAAAAAGTAAGTAAGATTTTAAATATATATATCGGTATAAAAAAGGGCATACACCAAACCGTTGAAAATAGCTACTCAGAATAGTGAGATTATGGTTGGTATAACACTCTTTTTTCCTATTTACATCAGCTTATTTCTATACACTAAATTTTCTGTATTATTAATACATACACTTGCATGAATCTTGTAATAAAAAACAGGCTCTTTCTAATATTGCTTCTTTGATACTGACCAATATATCTGATTTACTACTTATTTTTTAAAAATCTGCTCTCCTTCCACATTTGCCCCAACTTAATTTCCATTTTTTTCATTTTGTCTAAAACTTTAAGGGGCACCGGGATGGCTCAGTCAAGTGCCTGACATCAAGGTCATGATCTCACAATTTGTGAGTTTGAGCCCCGAAGAGCCTGGAGCTTGCTTCACATTCTGTGTCTCCCTCTCTTTCTTTCTGTCCCCCTTCTGCTCACTCTCTGTGTCTGTGTCAAAAATGAATAAGCAATAAAAAATTTTTAAAAATATTTATTAAAAAAATAAATACATCTTACAAAATTTTTAATGTTTTATTTTTTGAGAAAGAGAGACAGAACGCAAGCAGGGGAGAGGCAGAGAGAGAGGGAGACACAGAATCCGAAGCAGACTCCAGGCTCTGAGCTGTCAGCAGATGCCAGGTTGGAACCCACAAATGTGAGATTGTGACCTGAGCCAAAGTTGGACACTCAACTGACTGAGCCACCCAGGTGCCCCATATCTCAATCTTACTAGATAAAATATAATTCAAAGGAAAACAATAATTTACAAAAAGAGACAAAACAGAAGATCAAATAATATTAGCTTCTTTGCTTTTAAAATTGCCAACAGCCTACTAAACTGTTTTGAGAGAATGGGTGGTACAAATGGATAGGGCAATGGAAGGTTTATGAATTCTTATTTAATAACTGCATTAAATTATATTTACTGCTTCTTAAAAGTGAACTGAGATGAAAGCAAAGGCAGGGTAAGAGATAAGAGTGGGCCTCTTATTGTCTACTCTGTCCCACTATTCTGGGCACTGCAGACACATTGTAGCATTTAACCCTCAAAAGCACTTCAGGAAGTTATGTAAATGATGCTGAAAGAGGTTAAGTAACTTGCTCTTGAACACAAAGCAAAGAAAATTGAAGAACTATGATTCAAATCCAGGCATGTCTGCCCCCTGTGCCCATGGTTTTTAATTATGTCTTGGGTACATCAGAAAATATGATTAATAAATGAAGGAAACAGCTAGATCGTAACAGACAAATTGGCACATTTTTCCTCCATATTAAAGCATATGATTATGAAAGCACAAGGTTAAAAAATCAGAATTCTATTAACATGAACTGATTTTTTATAACATTAATAAGAAAATAAATTACATTTGGAGACTTTAGGAGAATTTATTTTCGAGGTTTGCACAAAAAAAGAAACTGGTTTAAAATCTATCAAATGTCAGAAATCATTAGTGAAACATATTGAAGTCACTTGTGTAATTCCTAACTTTCACTTCATCTCTAGAATTATCAAAATTAATACCCAATGTTATTTTTCCAATCTTAAAATATCTATTTGTGCATTCTAACACAATTGATATAATAATTAATGAATAGTATTAACAGTTTTAGATTTTATAGGTTAGATCTCTTCCTATGTACACATATAGAAATATAAGTACATATAAATTATATATGGATTTTATGTTTATAGAAATGGTATCACTGCCATATTATTTGGCAGCTTGCTTTTTGTTGCATGGCAATGCTTTCAAATGTTCTATAAAAAACATCTTAAGGAGATCTATAACTACCTAGTACTTACAGGTATTAAAATTTCACCCAACTTGGGACACCTGGGTGGTTCAGTCAGTTAAGCACCCGACTTCGGCTCAGGTCACGATCTCACAGCTCGTGAGTTTGAGCTCTTCGTCAGGCTCAGTGCTGACAGCTCAGAACCTGTAGCCTGCTTCGGATTCTGTGTCTCCCTCTCTCTCTGCCCCTCCCCCACTCATGTTCTTTCTCTCTCTCACAAATAAATAAACATAAAAAAAATTTCATCCAACCTTTTCAAAATTTTTCAAACAAGAAGTTTGGGCTAGAGTAAGGAGCACAGTGTCTTTTTATTTGCATACTTCCTTAGCCCTTTTGCTCCTGGGAACACATCACTTTTGCTGCCATTTCATTGAAGAGAACTTAGTCACATGGCCACCTCCAACTGCAAGTCAAGCTGAGAGATAAAGAGTAGCTGTGTTTCAAAAAAAGTGGACAATGATTCTGCTGGAAGGTGAGATGTCTTCCCCATACTTGCTCTATATGTCACACAGGTGACTGGGTGATCTACTGTCCAAACCAGGACATGCTTGAGAGTGAAATAATTAGGCTGAGATAACAAATGACCTTTAGGACTGTTTCAGGAAAATTCTCTTCCTCTATTTCTCTGCTTGATAGAATCTTCTCTAACCCCTCTTCAGGTTGCCTTTCCTGAGGCAATTGGTCATCCATTTTGTGTTGCTGGAGGAGTCTATTCACAACACTAGCACATCAGCTCACACATTTGTTTTGGTTACTGTCTTTCCACTATACCAGGAAATGGGCCAAGACTCTCCACTCTTTAGCCTAAGTCGTCCTTGAGGTTATTGATCCTTTTCCCATTCCATTTGGTTCTAGTTAAGAGATAAAAATCATGGCAAACTCTGCCACTAGGGAGTGGGACAATTGGCTCAGTCCTGACTAAACACAGAAAAATACCTGGATTTATTTAGGAGTGACCAAAATTGAGACAGAATCCTTCCATGAACTTTAATGTGTGGTCACTGAGGAAAAAAAGATCCTCTAGTTCTCATACAATGTATCAGCTGGTATTGATCTCTAGCATATTGTTGCCATATAGGAATGCAGACCTAAAAATTGGATATTTTCTCAATACTTGATCAAAAACTTAAAATCTTGAATAAGAAAAAACATACATACCTACATTTTGGTTTTACCTCTTTTTTTAAGCTCTAACTTAAGGCAAAAATCTGACCATGTCACTATCCGCTTAATGATTCCCTACTGTTTACAGGATAAAAACTCAAGTTCCTTATCCTGGTCTCATCTGGCTTCTTCCTCCTCACTTGCCGCATCTCCATCCCCATCACAACTCTGATCTGCCCTTATGCTATGCCACAGAAATTTCCACATTATGATACTCATCAGTGCCCCTGCACCCTGAAATTCTGAAAGAATCTCAAAATCCATTCTTTACATCCCCTCATCCCATTCTGAGTCTTCTCCCTCAACACTGGGAATCACCACCATAATTACTGTGTTATAACCCTAAGTTTTGCTCTGGGTCGGGAAAAATAAAAGGGTAAATAAATAGTAGATTGCCATAAATCTGGGTTGTACCACACATACACACCCTCATTCAATCACTCACACACAAAGTCTGCTCTGGTTTACTTCATCCAGGAGGACTGCTGTGGTTTATTTTCAGTCCTAGGCATAGGAGCCCATCTCTGATACCCTTGCCATGCTTCTACAGTAACTGTGCAGGGTGCTATCATAGCATTTATGCAGTGAATAGGTATCTCTTACAGTCATTTCTTCCACCAGACTGCGAGGTCCTCTGAAGTAGGCTCTGAGTCTATATCCGTCTCTGTATCTCTTTTGCTTGGCACATAGTAGATACTTGACAAATACTGGTTAAACTGAACAGAACTGAAGACTTGGGAAATTACAGAATTCTCAAAAGAAATTACAGAAATATCTGAAGTGTGGTTCAATATATACATAATATTAAGGAGAATAATGACTCCATCTTCTGGTGGCATCTTAATTCATCTACATCTGGCCTTTTAAAATTATATATTGGATGACCTTCATTACAAGGTTAGGAAAGGGTGGAAAAGGGAACCTTGGGGCTGAATTTTATTATCAGTTCTACCCTCTCTAGAGCCTAATGTCCATTCCTGTGTCAAAGCCTAATGCGGACTTTATGACATGCTTTTCCTTCCCTGGTGTTAAGTCTTACGTTCTGAATAGGAGCCACAACTCTCAGTTGTCATTCCTACCAAAGTTTTTTTTTTTAGGCAAATAGACATTTATTGTATAAATCTGCACCTAACATGTAAATTCAAGATATGTTAAAAATTCATTTTGGTTTTCAGAACTTGACCTGGGTTCTAAGTTTTTAACTGTCCTGTATTTCAAATCTTGCTCATTAAAAAAATAAAGCTAAGATTTTAGTATTGAACAGTGGTTTGAATTTGGATGTTGGGACAATTGATTTATTTACCCTAAAATGGATTCCTACCTGTTTTCCAGAATTTTTGACTTCTAAACTTTATCTAGCACCTAGATAATTTGATAATTTTGATATTCAATATTCACCATCATCATCATCATCCATCATTAGAGAAGAAAAAATGTATTGAGGCTTACCATGTGCCAGGCACTGTGCTAAGCATTTAATAAAGATGATTGAGAAAATCCAACTATTACAGAGGGACGAGTAAAGTATGTTTAAACTATTTGTTCCAAAACATGACCCAAATCTCCAGACACAAACTGTGAAATCTCTGTGGAAAAAAGAATTCTCCTCCTGAATCTTCCTGAGTTTTGTATGTGTCATATGTACAGCATTTTGCATCATGATCCAAAAAATATGTACTGAATTCTTATTACGTGTCAGTCCTAGGATATAGTGGCTTTGTGAGACACTTCCGACATAGAGCTTAAAATCTTAGAAAGCAGAGACAGACATGTGATGCACAGCAGCAAGTAGAAGTATGGGATTTCTGGGGACAGCCAACCTAGGCTCAGGCAAGAGAAGGAAATGTTCCTCTGACATGTTATTAGGCTAAAAACAGGCAAGAAGTAACTGAGTCAGGTTGATAAGGAAGAGCATCATAGGCAGAGAAAATGCAAGAACCACCATTTCCACAAAACATCTCATAGAGCATCTTACTTAATTTTCAAAATGATCCAGAAAGGAATTGCTACAGTCATTTTATAGATGAGAAAACTAAGACTCAGACATCAGATCATTGAGTAAGATCAGAACTCTTGTCTCTCAGAATCTAAAGCATTTCCATTCCTTCCAAAAGTGCCTGCATCAGTTCCCTATTGGACCAGCAGTTAATAAACTTTTTCTCTAAAAAGACATAGTAAATACTTTAGGTATTGCACACTAAGAGGCAAAATCAAGGCTAAAACATCAGAATTTAAATAACAAGAAAAATAAATAAATTTCCATATATTTTTTATAAATTTCAAAATATAATAATAATTGTGTACAATATTTTATAATATAGGTTTACTACTGGGAAAAGTGAAATTCTTTGGGGAGAATAACATTTGGGGTTAATTGGGGTTCAAAACTAGTGTTCCCTACAATCAAACAGATAGCAAATATTCATTTGTGGAAATCATTCTTCACTTGTGGATCATACCAAAAACGGTGACCAGTCAGATTTAGCCTATGGGCTACAGAGCTTAGAACCCCTCTATTAAACCATAAACATCAAGAGCAGCACTGTCAAAAATTTAATGTGAGGTTCATTATATAATCTTAAATTATCTAGTAGCTACATTTAAAGAACAGGTAAAAATAAACAGGTTAAAGATAGTTTAGTAATTTATTTAACCAAAATACTGCCATTTAAAATTATAGTCAATACCAAAATTATTGATAAGATACTTTGTCATATTTTTTTTCATGCTGACTCTTTGAATTCCTGTGTGAATTTCACACAGCATGCCTGAGTTTGGACTACTCATATGTCAAGTGCACACAGATCTAGAAGACAGGTCTGTGTTAGAGCCTAAGAATACATAACTGAAAAAAGTGGATCATACAGAATCTATGTTCCACTGAAGAGTATGAATTTTGTCTAAAAGTTGCAACTGCCACTAAGCTCCACAAAATGTTGTCATATGGAAGGGTGATCCAATACATTGCTAGCTGTTCCAGATTTTCTGAGGAATCAAAAATGCAGAATTTAGTGTAAAAACTCATCATTTATAGGTGCTTGTAACTAATTTTTACAAATTTTATACACACTCACAGGTCAAATAATTTACATTTGCATACTAAATCTGGCCATGACCTCCTTCACATTTATGCCTGGTCTATCTTTTCAGCATTTAAACTATAGTATAGATAGGGACTCGATAAATTATAAGACTTTCAAGTGAAGGCAATAAATATTTACAAATAAAATACCTTGAGCATGTCAAAGGAATGATAATGAATGATAATAAAAATAATTATGGAAATAATCACATCCATATTTTCAACCATCTTATCACAAGTTTACTCACTGAGGTTCTTCAATAGTATTTTGAATAACAAAAATCTTTAATTAAAAGTAGGCATAACCACAATAGCCAACAGGTGGAAGCAACCCAAATGTCCATCAACAGAAGAATGAATAAACAAACTGTGGTCCACACATGCAGTGGAATATTGTTTAGCCCTAGAGGAAAGCAACTGTGCCATATGCTGCACCCCGAATGAAACTTGAAAACATGATGACAAGTGAATTCAGCCATGCACAAAGGGACAAATACCGTTATGATTCCACTTACATGAGGTACCTAGAGCAGTTACATTCATGGAGACAGAAATAGAATGGTGGCTGCCAGAGGCTAAGGAAGAGGGAGATGGAGAGAGAGTTAATGCTTAATGGATACAGAATTTCAATTTGGAAAGATGTAAAAATTCTGGATGCATGGTAATGATGTTTTCACAACAATGTGAATGCATTTAATGCCACAGAATGTATGCTTAGATTAAAATGGGAAATTTTAGGTTATATACTTCACCACAAAAAAGTGGTGAAACATATTTTAATAAGAAAAAAATGCTCATTTTTATTTTTTAAAATATCTTAAAGGAGTGCAGTAGAGCATTTCAAATTCACACAAATTAGATAAGAAAAAAACATGAAATGATGAAAAGTTAATGATAAATGTTTTGAAGTGTCAGTTTTTCCTATCCAAAATGCACGCTGACTGAAATAAGATTAGCAATGTCAATTTGTCCAAAATGTGGTAAAACTCCTTTGGATGCCTAAAAAAAGTCGTTAAGTTTGGTTGGTAGTGAGCATTCCATTCACAGTGGTCCCCCTTATCTGCGGTTTCATTTTCCAAGGTTTCAGTTACCCCAGGTCAACCACCACCTGGAAGCAGATGATCCTCCTGATGTAGTCTCAGAGGGTCAATAGTAGCCTAATGCTATGTCACTGTGCCTACAGCATTCACCTGACTTCACCTCATCATGTAGGCATTTTATTATCTCACATCAGCACAAGAAGAAAAGGATGAGTAGAACACATAAGATATTTTGAGAGAGACCATGTTCACATAACTTTTTTATTACAGTATATTACTTTAGTGGTTCTATTTTCTTACAGTTACTGTTGTTAGTCTCTTATTATGCCTAATTTATAAATTAAGCTCTATCATAGGTATATGCTTATAGGAAAAAACATAGTATATAGAGTTCTGTATTATCTGTGGCAAACCACTAGGGGTCTTGGAAAGTATCCCCCACAGATAAGAGGGGGCTATTGTATATGTAAATAAGAACTTCCAAAGTTTCTTTTTTTAATTTTTTAATGTTTATTTATTTTTTTGACAGAGAGAGACAGAGCATGAGCAGGGGAGGGGCAGGTAGGGAGGGAAACACAGAATCCAAAGCAGACTCCAAGCTCTGAGCTGTCAACACAGAGTCCGATGTGGGGCTCGAACTCACAGACCGCAAGATCATGACCTGAGCCAAGGTCGGACACTCAACAGACTGAGCCACCCAGGCGCCCCGTGAACTTCCAAAGTGTCTGAGAATATTCCAAAATAGTTGCTTACCTGTATATTTTATATACTCCTTTCCAATATTCTTTTTGTTTTTTATTTGAGAGAGAGGGGCAGGTAGAGGGGCAGAGGGAGGGAAGCGGGGGGAGAGAGAGAGTGAGAGAGCAAGAGAGAGAGAGAGAGAGAGAGAGAGAGAATCCCAAGCAGCCTCCACACTCAGAGCAGAGCCCAACTTGGGGCTCCATCCTACAACCCTGGGATCGTGACCTGAGCTGAAATCAAGAGTCATATGCTCAACTGACTGAGACACCCAAGTGCCTCCCCCTTTCCAGTACTATTTTCACAATTACTGGGGATTTGTACCAATAACAATAATCCTTACCTACCTCAAAGATTAAGAACTTGGAGGGTATTATGCTAAGTGAAATAAGTCAGTCAGAGAAAGACAGATATCATATGTTTTCACTCATATGTGGATCTTGGGAAACTTAACAGAAGACCATGGAGGAGAAGGGGGAAAAAAAAGTTACAGAGAGGGAGGAAGCAAACCATAAGAGACTCCTGGGTACTGAGAACGGACTGAAGGTTGATGGGGGGTTGAGGAGAGGGGAAAGTG
>NC_064808.1:28082832-28150332 GCF_023721935.1 Panthera uncia | reverse complement strand
ATGTGAGTGAGACCCACCTACTAATCTTAAAGTGACTGTAGAGTAGCAGGAATCTGTTGGGACTCTCTCCACGGTGGAAGTTCTGGCAGACATTGTTTTTGAGTTCTCATTATACCTTGCTCATGCCAGTGTTAGCAAGTGCCATTTTGGCAATCTCACTCTAACCTGCTGGCACGGCTGAGTGCCCCATCCCCCATACACACCTGCACTACAATCAGCCAGGTGAGTGCCATGCCCACCCATCCATGCCACAGCTGGTTAAGTGTACCTTCCTCCATAAGCTCTACCACAGCCAGCAAGCATATGCAGCCCACATAGGGGATGGCTCTGGAGTACATGACTCTAGTGCTCATGGGAGATTATAGTTCTGGGCCCCACAGATCATTTCCTGCACAAAGCCACTCCTCCAAGTGTAGAAGAGGTAGCTGTTTTGCCTAATATATAGAAAAAAAACACAGAGAATCAGGAAAATGAGCAGACAGGGGCATATGTTTTAAACAAAAGAATATGACAGGTGGAGGGGAATATGGCAGCAGAGTAAAGGACCCTAAGATCATCTTGTCCCACAAATACAACTAAATAACTATCAAATCATCCTAAATACCCCCAGAAATCAACCTAAAGACTGGCAGAACAAATTCCCCACCTAAAGGTAGAGAAAACATCACATCAAAGAAGGAAAGAAGTGCAGTTTGGGAGAGAAACGGATCGTGGCCACTGTGATGGGGAGGGAGCTACAGTCTTCAAGAAGGGCAAGGGGTAGACCAACACACAGAAAAGCACATGGGAAAAGATGAATCCCTATAAAAATTTCCTTGGAAACTGAGAAGGGCCCAAATGTGTGAGTTCTTGCAACTAGCAGGGCTTAAAGCCTGAAGTTTTAAATGTCAGTGTGCTTGGCTTTGGGGAGAGCCCAGAGGTATTGAGGCTGTTCTTGGAGAGAAGGTAGGGCAAACAGCCCACAGACATACAACTTGGAAACAGCAATCTGAACACCTGGGAAACACAGGTGTTATTTGCTCATCTGAGTGTGTCCCCGAGAGGCAACACTCACAGAGAGACCTCTTTGGGAACAAAGGAACTGGCCATTTTCCTCACCCACCCCTCAGCATAAGCATAGAGCCACCTGCAGGAGCACAGCACCCACATTCCTTCCCTATCTAACTTGCTTAGTTAGTGGGACACCAAACCCCGTCCCACCCCCCGCCCCAGTGAAACCACCCTTCCCAATCATGCTTGCCTCAGTCCCAGGACAGTGGGCCCCCTTCCCCAGAAGACCAATACAAACTCCTGCCAACACTGCATCTCTCCAGCCAGGAGATTTGTGAGGCCCTGGTTCCAGCGGCAGTGACAGCAGGTCTCATTTCACAAGCAGACCAGAACATACCTACTTAAAACTTGCCACATTTGGACCAGAGATGAAACAGTGCCCAAAACAGGCAAAGAGGGCCTCTGAAGATAACTTACCTGAAAGATAAAGTAGCCAGGACAAAACAGCAGAGTGCATGTAGCACACAGTAGAGACACTCTCTAAAGTGCCAAGCCCTGAGGAGCAGGAGATACTACACCACAGGGCACTGTAAGATCTCTTCTTCATAAGGCAATTACCCAGCAGAAGAGGAGATATAGCTGGCTTTCCTAACACACAGAAGTAGGCACAAAGACTTAGACAAAATGAGAAGACAGAGGGATTTGTCCCATATGAAAGAACACGACAAGGCCACAGCCAGAGACATAAGTGAAACATATACAAATAACATGCCTGATAGGAAATTTAATGTAATGATCATAAAGATACTCACTGGACTTGAGAAAAGAGTGGAAGACATCAGTGAGACCCTTAAACAGACATAAGGAAAAACATAGCAGAGATAAAGGGTTCAATAAACCAAGAGAGAAATACAGTTGATGGAATAAATAGCAGAATGGAAGAAGCAGAGGAATGAATTAATGACCTAGAAGACAGAGTAATGGAAGATAATCAAACTGAACAAAAGAGAGAAAGAAGAATTATGCAAAATGAGAAGAGAATTAGGGAACTCTGTGACTCCATCAAACTTAATAAAATTCGTATAGGAGTCCCAGAAGAAAAAGAGAGAGAAAAGAGGGAAGAAACTTATTTAAAGAGATAGTAGCTAAAAACTTCCTCAATCTAGGGAAGGAAACAGATATCCCGATCCAGGAGGCACAGACAACCCCCAACAAAATCAACAAAAGCAGATCCATAACAAGACATATTATAATTAAAATGGCAAAATATAGTGATAAAGAAAAAATTTTTTAATTTGTTTTAAAGGGTGCCTGGGTGGCTCAGTCAGTTAAGCATGTGACTTCAGCTCAGGTCATGATTTCATAGTTGATGAGTTCGAGCCTCACGTTGGGCTCTGTGCTGACAGCTCAGAGCCTGGAGCCTGCTTGGGATTCTGTGTCTCCCTCTCTCTCTACCCCTCTCCCTCATTCTCTCTCTCTCTCTCTCTCTCTCTCTCTCTCTCTCATAAATAAACACACACAAAAAAGAAAGAAAGACATTTTAAAGCAAGTGAAAGTGAAAAGAAGGGAAACTCCTTAAGGATATCAGGGGATTCTTCAGCAGAAATTTTCCAAGCCAGAAGGGAGTGGCATGGTGTAGTTAAAGTACAGAATAGGAAAAATCTGCAGCCAAGAATACCCTGTCCACAAAGGCTATCATTCAGAATGGAAGGAGAGATAAAGAGTTTCCCAGACAAACAAAAACTAAGAGTTCATGACCACTAAACCAGCCCTGCAAGAAATATTAAAGGGGACTCTTTGAGTGAAAAGACCAAAAGTGACAGCATTAAGGTAGGAAACAAAAAAGCAGTAAAAATTAATAGTTTTGAAAAACATCAGTCAAGGAACTCACAAAATAAAAGGATGTAAAAGATGACACAATATACCTAAAACAAGGTGATGAGAGGAGTAAGAACGGATTCAAAGTTAAATGACCATCAGCCTAATATAGACTGCTATATGCAGAAGATGTTATATACAAACCTAATGCTAACCACAAATCAAAAACAACTAATAAATATGCAAAGAATAAAGAGAAAGAGGAGCACATGACTGGCTCAGTCTGTAGAGCATGCAAATCTTGATCTCCTTGTGAGTTTCAGCCCCATATTGGGTGTAAAGATTACTTAAAAATAAAATCTGTAAAAATAGATAGATGATAGATAGATAGATAGATAGATAGATAGAGATACATAGATATCCAAATATATCACTAAAGAAAACCAGTAAATCATGAAAGACAGAAAGACAAGATCAGAGAAAATCTTCAGAAACAACTACAAAACAGGTATTAAAGTGGCAATAAATACTTATCGATAATTACTTTGAATGTAAATGGACCAAATGCTCCAATCAAAAGACAAAGGGTAATATAATGGAAAAACAACAACAATAACAAGACCCATCTATATGCTGCTTACAAGATACTCATTTTAGGCCTAAAGACACCTGCAGACTGAAAGTAAGGGGATAGAGAAATATTTATTGGGCAAATGGATGTCAAAAGAAAGCTGTATAGCAATACTTACATCAGATAAAATAGATGTTAAAACAATGACTGTAATAAGAGACAAAGAAGGACACTATATAATAATAAATGGGACAATCCAACAAGAAGAAATAACGATTGTAAATATTTATGCAACCAACCTGGGAGTGCCCAAATACAAAAAACAGTTAATAACATACATAGAGGATCTAACTATTAATAATGCAATTATAGTAGGGGACTTTAATACCCCACTTACATCAATAGATCATCTTAACATAAAATCAACAAGAAAATAATGGTTTTGAATGACACAGTGGACCAGATGAATTTAACAGATATATTCAGAATATTCCATCCTAAAACAGCAGAATACACTCTCTTTTCAAGCACACATGGGTTATTCTCTAGAATAGATCACATATAAGGTCACAAAACAAGCCTCAAGAAATTAAAAAAGATTGAATTCCTACTATGCCTCTTTTCTGACTACAATGCTATGAAAGTAGAAATCAGCCACAAGAAAAAATCTGTAAAGACCACAAATACAAGGAAATTAATTAACATACTACTAAATAATGAATGTCAATCATCAGGAAATCCAAGAACAAATAAAAAAATATGTGGAAACAAATGAAAATGAAAACACAACAGTCTAAAACATTTGGTATGCAGCAAAAGTCGTTCTAAGAGGGAAGTTTATAGCAATACAGACTTATCACAAAAAAAACAAGAAAAATTTCAAATAAACAATCTAACCTTACACCAAAAGGAGCTAGGAAAGGAACAACAAACAAAACCTTAAAACCAACAGAAGGAAGAAATAAAGATTAGCTCAGAAACAAATGATATAGAAAAAAACAACAACAAAGAAACAAACAAACAAAAAAAACCCACAATAGAACAGATCAATGAAACCAGGAACAGTTCTTAGAAAAAAAATTAATAAAATTTATAACCCCTTAGCCAGACTTATCAAGAAAAAAAAGAGAAAGGATTCAAATATGATAACAAATGAGTCAGGAGAAATAACAACCAACACCACAGAAATACAAACAATTATAAGTAAATATTATGATAAACTATATACCAACAAATTGGGCAACTTAGAAGAAATGGATAAATTCTAGGAAACATATAACCTACCAAAACTGCAACAGGAAGAAATAAAATATTTGAACAATTGTCAGAAAAAAAATTTGAATCAGTAATCAAAAAACTCCCAAAAAACAAAAGTCATGCACCAGATTGCATCACAGGCAAATTCTACCAAACATTTAAAGAAGAATTAATACCTATTCTTCTAAAACTATTCCAAAAAACAGAAAGGGAAGGAAAACTTCCAAATTCATTCTATGAGGTAAGAACTACCCTGAAACTAAAACTAGATCGATGCGACACACAAAAAAAGCGAACTACAGGCCAATATATTTGATGACCAGAGACACAAAAATCCTCAACAAAATACTAGCAAACCAAATACAACAATACATTAAAAAAATCATTCACCATGATCAAATGGGATTAATTCCTGGGCTGCAAGAGTGGTTTAATATTCACAAATCAATCAGTGTAATACATCACATCAATAAGAGAAAGGATAAGGGCCATATGATCATATAAATAGATGCAGAAAAAGCACTTGACAGTACAACAACATTCATGATAAAAATCCTGAACAAAGTAGGTTTAGAGGGAACATACCTCAACATAATAAAGGCCATACGTAAAAAATCCACAGCTAACATTATCCTTCATGAGAAAAAACAGAGCTTTTCACCTAAGGTCAGGAACAAGACAAGGATGTCCACTCAAATCACTTTTATTCAACAGAGTGCTGGAAGTCCTAGCCACAGCAATCAGACAACAAAAAAGAAATAAAAGGCATCCAAATTGGTAAGGAAGAAGTAAATCTTTCACTATTTGCAGATGACATGATACTATACATGGAAAACCCAAAAGACTCCACCAAAACCTGCTAGAACTGATAAACAAATTCAGTAAAGTTGCAGGGTACAAAATCAATATACAGAAATCTGTTGCATTTCTTTTTTTTTTTATTTTTTTAATGTTTTTATTTATTTTTGACAGAGAGAGAGAGAGAGAGAGAGAGAGAGAGACAGAACATGAGTGGGGGCGGGGCAGAGAGAGAGGGAGACAGAATCCAAAGCAGGCTCCCAGCTCTGAGCTTCAGCACAGAGGCCATTGTGGGGCTAGAACTCATGAACCACAAGATCATGACCTGAGCTGAAGTCTGACACTTTACCGACTGAGCCACCCAGGCATCCCTGTTGCATTTCTATACAGCAATAATGAAACAGTAGAAGGAGAAATTAAGAAAACAATCCCATTTACAATTGCACAAAAAATTAGATATGTAAGAATAAACCTAACCAAAGAGGTGACCTGTACTCCGAAAATTATGAAACACTGATGAAAGAAATTGAAGATGACACAAAGAAATGGAAAGGCATTCATGTTCATGGATTGGAAGAACAAATATTGTTTAAATGCTCATGGTACCCAAAAAAATCTACAGATTCAATGCAATCTCTAATAAATACCAACAACATTTTTTATAGAACTAGAACAAACAATCCTAAAATTTCTGTGGAACCACAAAAGACCCCCAAATAGCCAAAGCAATCTTGAAAAAGAAATTCAAAGCTGAAAGCATCATAATTCCAGACTTGAAAGCTATAGTAATCAAAACAGTATGGTACTAGACAAAAATAGACACATAGATCAACGGAACAGAATAGGAAACCAGGAAATAAACCTACAATTATATAGATAGTCAATTAAACTTCAACACAGGAGGCAGGAATATCCAATGGAAAACAAAACAAAACAACAACAACAAAAAAAAGTCTCTTCAACGAATGGTGTTGAGAAAATTGGATAGCAACATGCAAAAGAATGAAACTGGACCACTTTCATACACCATACACAAAAATAAATTCAAAGTGGATGAAAGACCTAAATGTGAGACCTGAAACCATAAAAGTCCTAGAGGAGAGCACAGGCAGTAACTTCTATGACTTTGGACAGAGCAACTTTTTCCTAGATAGGTGCCCTGAGGCAAAGGAAACAAAAACAAAAATAAATTATTGGGACTACATCAAAATAAAAAGCTTTTACACAGTGAAGGAAACAATCAACAAAGCTAAAAGGCAACCTATGGGATGGAAGAAGATATTTGCATATGACATAGCCAATAAAGGGTTGGTATCCAAAGTATATGAAGAACTTATCAAACTCAATGCCCAAAAAGCAATCCTTTTAACAATGGGCAGAAATGAGTGGCTCAGTCAGTTTAGTGACCAACTCTTGATTTAGGCTCAGGTCATGATCTCACGGTTTGTGGGTTCAAGCCCTACATCAGGTTCTGTGCTGACAGTGCAGAGCCTGTTTGGGATTCTCTTTCTCCCTCTATCTCTCTGCTCCTCCCTCCTTCTCTCTCTCTCTCTCTCTAGAAATAAATAAATAAACTTTTTACAAAATAGGCAGAAGACATGAATAGACATTTCTTCAAAGGCAACATCCAGATGGCCAACATGCACATGGAAAGATGCTCATCATCACTTACCATCAAGGTAATGCAGATCAAAGCTACAATGAGATATCCTCTCACACCTGTCAGAATGGCTAAAATCAACAACACAAGAAACAACAGGTGTTGGCAAGGATGTGGAGAAAAAGGAACCCTCTTGCACTGTTGGTGGGAATGGACACTGGTATAGCCATTCTGGAAAACAGTATGGAGGTTCCTCAAAAAGTTAAAAATAGAACTACTTTATGATCCAGCAATTGCACTACTAGATATTTACCCAAAGAACACAAAAACACTACTTCAATGGGACACCCCTAGATTTATAGCAGCATTATTTACAATAGCCAATATATGGAAACAGCCCAAATGTCTATCAATTGAAGAATGGATAAAGAACATGGGGTGTGTGTATATATATATATAATATCATATATATGTATATTATTCAGCCACGAAAAAGAACAAAATCTTCCCATTTGCAATGACGTGGATGGAGCTATTGAGTATAATGCTAAGCAAAATAAGTCAGTCACAGAAAGAAAAATAACACCTGATTTCGTTCATATGTGGAATTTAAGAAACAAAACAAATGATCATAAGGGGAAAAGAAAGTGAGAGAGAGAGAGAGAGAGAGAGAAACCAAAAAACAAACTCTTAACTATAGAGAACAAACTGATGGTTACCAGAGAGAAAGAGAGAAAGTGGATGGAGTGATGGGTGAAATAGGTGATGAGGATTAAATTAAGGAGTGTACTTGTGATGAGCACCAAGTGATATATGGAGTTTTTGAATCACTAAATTTCTACACCTGAATCTAATATTACACTGTATGTTAATTATCTGGAATTTAAATAAAAATTTAAAAAAGTAAAACAAACAAAAGAACAAAGCAAAAACCTCAGAAAAAGACCTTCGTGAAATGGAGATGACTGATCTACCTGATAAAGAGTCATAAAATGTTCACCAAACTAGGGAAAAGAATGGATGAACAGCGTGACAACTTCAAAACAAGGAGACAGATACAGGAATGCTGATTCATAGGGGCACATGTACCTCAATGTTTACAGCAGCACTGTCAACAATAGCCAAATTTTGGAAAGACCCCAAATGTCCATCAACTGATGAATGGATAAAGAAGATGTGGTATGTATACATGATGGAATACTACTTGGCAATGAAAAAGAATGAAATCTTGCCATTTGCAACAATGTGGACGGAACTGGAGGGTATTGTGCTAAGTGACATAAGTCAAAGAAAGGCAGATATCATATGTTTTCACTTATATGTGGGAGTTGAGAAAGTTAACAGAAGGCCATGGGGGAAAGGAAAGAAAAACATATATATAGTTACAAACAAAGAGGGAGGCACAGAGAACAAACTGAGGGTGGAAAGGGGGGCAGGGGCAGGGAAAATGGGTGATGGGCATTGAGGAGGGCACTTGTTGGGATGTGCACTGGGTGTTTTATGTAAGTGATGAATCACAGGAATCTACTCCTAAAGCCAAGAGCACACTGGATACACTGTAGGTTAGCTAACTTGACAATAAACTATATTAAATATTTTTTAAAAAAGAACTACATAAAGCAGGCTTGAAACCAAATGCTCTAAGAAATACCCTAAGTTTGCACAGTTGACTTTCAAACCTCAATAAATAAAAATAGGAGCATATTCCTTGCTTTTATATTTCATGTAACTTTTTCTTTCCAAGTGCTTTACATAAAACAACAGTTAAATTTGCCTCTGGTAAGCTTGTAATCCTTATTGCAATTATCAGCTAAATCTGATTTGGTTGTGAGTGTTGAGGAGCAGACAGCGCATGTTAAATTGGGAATCCCATATTCATTGATTGTAATCTTAAGTATTCTCTCCCAATTCAAGACACCAACATTTCTCGCTTCCTCTAGGCAACATCTTTCTATTGATCCTAAACCACTGTATAAATTCTTTCCTCCACTGAATGCACTCTCTGCAAGTACCCAGAGTGGTGTGATTAAAATGCAATTCTCAATGTTTCTTACATGGCTCAAAGTTATTTCATGGCATTAAGACATAGGTTTGTATCCTTAACTGGTCTTCAAAACCCAGGTGCCTCTGGAATTTTGCTCTTTTCGTAACATTACATTCACACTGGCTTTCTTTCAAATTCTTCCAGGTATCAGCCATTTTAACTTAGGACTATTTTCAGGCTGTTTCATTCACCTACAATGACTTTCCATCACTTCTACACCCAGCTAACTTCCTCCTAGAGAACAGAACCTGGACAAAATATTACATTTTAGAATACCTTTCCTATGTGTCCTTGGGCAGCTTAGATTTCTTTATTTACTCATTTATAGCATGCTGTGATTTCCATCCTTTGCAGAAGTTATGGCAATAATGACTTGTATACTTATAGGTTAATGTCAATTCTGTCTTTAATTCTGTCTTCAATTCTATGTATCTCCAGTATCTATCATATACACTTGCTCCCAAAAGTTCATACGCATCTATTGAATGAATAAAGAAAAGATGAAATAAAATTAAAAAAAAAACAGGGAGACAGAAAATATAAGAAAGTACTAAACAGAAGTCAAGAGCTGAAGAATACAATGACCAAACTGAAAAATACATTAGAGAGGTTTAACAGCAGACTGATGAAACAGAACAGTGAGGTGGAAGACCAAGCAATGGAACTCAATCAGATAGAACAGCAAAAAGAAAAAAGAATCTAAAAGAGTGAAGATAACTGAAGGATGTAAAGGACAACCAAGCAGAATAACATTTACATTGCTAGGAATTCCAGAAGGAGAAGAAAGAGAGAAAGAAGAAGAAAACATATTTGAAGAAATAATTGGCTCTATTGGGGCGCCTGGGTGGCTCAGTCAGTTAGGCATCCAACTTCAGCTCAGGTCCCGATCTTGTGGTTTGTGAGTTCAAGTCCCACATTGGGCTGCTGAAAGCTCAGAGCCTGGAGCCTGCTTCAGATTCTGTGTCTCCCTCTCTCTGCCTCTCCCTTGCTCACTGACTCTCTCTCACGCTCTCTCAAAATTAATAAACATTAAAATTTTTAATAATAATAAAAAAAGAAAAGAAAGAATTACTGAAAATTTACCTAATCTGGGGAAGAAAACAGACATTCAGGTCCAGGAAGCCCAAAGAGTTCTAAAAACTTGATCCCAAGGAGATCCATATCATTTATAAGTAAAATGTCAAAAGTTAAAGGTAGAGAATCTTAAAAGGAGCAAGAGAAAAACAATTTGTTACATACAAGGGAAACTGTATAAGGCTTATAGCAGATATTTCAGCAGAAACATTGCAAGCTAGAAGTCAGTGGCATGACACAGTCAAAGTGCTGAAAGGAAAGAATTCCCAATCAAAACGACTCTACTTGTCAAGGTGATCATTCAGAATAGGAGAGATAAAGAGTTTTCCAAGGGCACCTGGGTGGCTCAGTCAGTTAAGCGTTTGACTCTTGATTTTGGCTCAGGTCATGATCTCACAGTTCATGAGATCGAGCCCCATGTCGGGCTCCATGCTGACAACTTGGAGCCTGCTTGGGATTATCTCTTCCCCTCTCTCTACCCCTCCCTCACTCATGCCATAGTGCTCTCTCTCTCTCTCTCAAAATAAATAAATAAACATTTAAAACAAAGTTTTCCAGACAAGCAAAAGCTAAAGGAGTTCATCACCACTAACCTGGCCTTACAAGAAATGTTAAAGGAATGTCTTTAAGCTGCAAAAATACGACACAAATTAATAACAAGAAAGTAAAAGTCTCCATAAAAAAAGGTAAATTTATAGTAAAGGTAGTAGATTAATCACTTATAAAACTAGTATGAAGGTGAAAAGACAAAAGTAGTAAAATTAAATAAAAATGCAATAGTTATACTTTAGGGATACTTAAGATTAAAAGATGTAAAATGTATTGTCAAAAACATAAAATGTGGTGGGGGGAGGCATGGTAAAAATGTAGAGTTTGGAATGGATTCCAATTTAAATTGCTACCAACTTAAAATGTTATATACATAGGACAATATATGTGAACCTTACAGAAACCACAAAGTGAAAACTCACAGAAAACACACAAAGGAAAATGAGAGAGGAATCTAAACATAACACTAAAGAAAGTTGTCATACCAGAAGGAAGGAGATAAAGAGAAGAAAGGAATAGAAAGTAGCTATTAAAACAGCCAGGAAAAAATTTTTTTAACAAAATGGCAATAAATACTTACTTTTAACAAAATGGCAATAAATAAATAAATACAGGTAAGTAAATGGACTATTAGTCCTAAATTTAGTAAATGGACTAAATTCTCTAATCAAAAGACATAGAGTGGCTGAATGGAGGAAAAAACAAGACTCATCTATATGCTGCCTAAAAGAAGACTCACTTTAGAAGTAAGGACACAGAGGGGCTCCTGTGTGGCTCGGTTGGTTAAGTATCCAACTCCTGATCTCAGCTCAGGTCATGATCTCATGGTTTGTGAGATTGAGCCCCGTGTTGGGCTCTGCACTGACAGAGTGGGGTCTGCTTGGAATTCTCTCTCCCTCTCTCACTGCCTCTCTCCCACTCTCCCAAAATAAATAAATAAACTTTAAAAAAAAAGAAGTAAGGACATAGACTAAAAGTAAACAGAGAGAAAAAGATATTCCAAGCAAATGGGAACAAAAAGAAAGCTGATGTAGCTATACACCTTTCAGACAAAATAGGCTGTAAAACAAAAACTATAATAAAAAACAAAGAATAGCATTAAATAATGATGAAGTGGTCAATCCAGCAAGAAAATATAATATTTATAAACATATTATGTAGTCAACATAGGAGCATCCAAATATATAATGGAAATATTAACAGATAAAAGGAAAAAATGACTGGAATACAATAATAGTAGGGACTTAACACCCACTTACATCAATGGATAGAAGTTCCAGACAGAAAATCAATAAGGAATGTGCCTTAAATGGCACATTAGACCAATTGAACTTAATAGATATATACAGAACATTACATATAAAGGAAAAATGCAGTTTTCTCAAATGCACACAAAATATTCTCTAGGATAATTAGGCCACAAAACAAGTCTTAATAAATCAGGAAGATTAAAATCATACTGAACATTTTTTTCTGACTACAATGAAATAAGAAATCAAATACAAGATGAAAACTGGAAAAAAATGTGGAAATTAAATAACATGCTACTAAATAACTAATGGGTCTAGGAGAAACTAAAAGATACCTAGACACAAATGAAAATAGATACAACATACAAAAATCTGTGGGATGCAGTACACTGAAAACTATAAAACAATGAGGAAAGAAATTGAAGAAGACACCAAAAAAATGGAAAGATATTTTTGTACTGATAGATTGAAAGAATTAATGTAATTAAAATGTCCATACTACCTAAAGAAATCTACAGATTCAAAGCAAACCATATCAGAATTTCAATGGCATTATTTTTACAGAACTAGAACAAATAATTCTAAAATTTATATGGAACCACAAAAGACTGAATTATCAAAGAAATCTTGAAAAAGAACAAAGCTGGAGGTATCATATTCCCTGATATCAAACTATCCTACAAATCCATAGTAATCAAACAGTATGGCATTTGAAATACAAACAGAAACATAGATCAATGGAACAGAATAGAGAGCCCAGAAATAAACCCATGCACATATGGCCAACTAACTTATTTAAAGGTGATTTTGGGGGTATCTGGGTAGCTCAGTCAAGTGTCTACCTCTTGATTTTAGCTCAGGTTATGAATTCACAATTAATGGGATCAAGCCCCATGTCAGGCTCTGCACTGACAGCACAGAGCCTGCTTGGGATTCTCTCTCTCCTTCTCTCTCTCTGCCCCTCCCCTTGCTCATGCAGTCTCTATCTTAAATAAATAAATAAATAAGTAAGTAAATAAATTTTTGAAAGCAGATTATAAGGGAGATTTTAAAAGAATTATAAAATTTATAAAAAGGAGATAAGAATATACAATTGAGAAAGGACTCTCATCAATAAATGGTGTTGGGAAAACTGGGCAACTACATGAAAAAGATTAAAACTAGACCCCTATCTTACACCATTCAGAAAAATGACTTCAAATGGATTAAATATTTGAATGTATGACCTGAAACAATTTCTAGAAGAAAACAAACAGTAAACTCCTCAACATTGGTCTTAGTGATGTTTTCTGGATCTGATTCCAAAGGCAAGGGCAATAAAAGCAAATAAACAAATGAGACTACATCAAAATAAAAAGCTTTTGCACAGTGAAGGAAATAATCAATAAAGCAAAAAGGCAACCCACTGAATGGGAAAAGATATTTGCAAATAATATATCTAATAAGGGGTTAATATCCAAAATATGTGTAAAGAACTCAAAGAACTCAATAAAAAAAATCCAATTAAAAATGGGTAAAGGAGGCACCTGGTTGGCTCAGTCGGTTAAGCAACTGACTTCAACTCAGATCATGTTTTCATGGTTCGTGGGTTCGAGCCCTGCATTGGGCTCTGTGCTGACAGCTCAGAGCCTGGAGCCTGCTTCAGATTCTGTGTCTCCCTCTCTCTCTGTCCCTCCCCACCGCCCCCAACCAACACTTTGTCTCTGTCTCTGTCTCTGTCTCTCTCAAAAATAATCAATCTTTTAAAAAAAAAATTTTAATGGGCAGAGGATCTGAATAGACATTTTTCCAGAGAAGACATACAGATGGCCAACAGTCACATGAAAAGATGCTCAACATCACTCATCATCAGGGAAATGCAAATCAAAATCACAATAATACACAACCTCATACCTATCAGAATGACTATTATCAAAATGACAAGAAATAACAAGTGTTGGCAAGTATATGTAGAAAAGGGAGCCGTTGTATAGTGTTGGTGAGAATGTAAATTTGTGAAGCCACTATGGACAATAGCATGGAGAGTCCTTTAAAAATTAAAAATAGAATCACCATATGATCCAGAAAATCTACTTCTGGTATCTACCCAAAGAATATGAAAACACCAGTTTAAAAAGATATATGCATGTTCACTGCAACATTATATACAATAGCCCAAATATGGAAACAACCTAAGTATCCATCAATAAAGAAAATGAATGACAAAGAACTTACTCACAGTCACTCATATGTGGACTACTACTCAGCTATAAAGAAGAGTGAAATCCTGCCATTTGTAACATCAATGGACCTTGAGGGTATTATGCTAAGTGAAATAAATTTTGGTTTTGATGACCTTGAAAGTTTTGAGGGTAGTGGTCAGGCATTTTGTAGAATATCCCTCATTGTGATTTCAGCTGATGCTTGTTCTTATAATTAGATTGGGGTCATGGGTTTGGGGGAGGGAGACCACAGAGATTAAAGTCATTGTATCAAAGGTATACACTATCAAGATGGCTTATCACTATTGATGTCAATTTTGGTGATGTGGCTTGAGGTAGTGTTTGCCAAGTTTTTCTATTGTAAAGTTACTTTTTTGTTTGTTCTTCCTATATTGTGCCTTTGAAAGGAAGTTACTAGCACAACCCACACTAAGGGAGTGGGAAGTTATGTTCCACTTCCTTGAGGAAAAAGTCTCTACATCAATCATTTAGAATTTTTCTGCACAGATTTGCCTGTTCTCCCTTATTTATTTATTTGATCATTTTTATATCACCAAAGATTCATGGATATTTATTTTATACTTTGGGTTATAAACTAAAACTATTTTGTTGTTCAAATTATTCCAGCTTTGGCTCCTGATTAGTCTTTTAGTTAGTTCCCATGTTCCTTTGACACACCCTTACCTATGTGTGTTTTTTGAGCAGTTTCTCACTTACAGGCACTATAATATGTCCCAGGATTATCTCATATGTTTCCTCCCTTAGTCCTAAAATCTGCCATTTCTCCAAAGATCCTTTGTTTCCTTTGTCAAAGAATGGAATTAGAAATCAAAATCTGGAGAGAGGAGGGGGTTTGGGAAGACGCAGAGATGCATGAAGATCCTCAGCTTGTATCATCCCTGAAACGCACCTAGATCATCAACAAACCAGTTTGCACACCTAGGAAACTGATCTGAGGATTAACACAACAATCTGCATAACCTGAGCCACAAAACTCAGCAGGTACAGATGCAGAGAGGTGAACTGGGGGAGAGAAAAGCCATGGGGCAAAGGGCGCTGTTTTTGTGAAGAGAGGACAGAAAAAGGAGAACATGGTACAGGAAAAACACTCCCCTGAAGGTATCTGGAAAGAAAGAGAAAGAGTGAAAACATTCACAGAGGACTGAACAAGAAATCTATTCCCCAAAACCAATGGTGGGAGGAAAGGAGAGGGTTTCAATACCATCAGGATTCTATGAACAGTGGAGTGCAGAGTCTGAAGTTCCCGAGCTCAGTGCCTGGCGGTGCTCTGGTGACGAAGTATGGCGAATCCCCAGGCGCAGGCAGCGGGGTCTGAGGGGTCCATGTACCACATAGAGAAAAGCAGTTCTCCTGCTTGCGGTGCATTTGGTAGAGGCCATATGGCCTCCCCCCATGCAAGGGTCCCAGCAGACCCAGGAGAGCAGCCTCCTCTGCTGGTATTGGGACAAAAACGCCAGAGTACGATAAAACTTGGTGCCAGCTGGTTCTGATTTGTCACAATTTCTGAACCTCTGTTACTGTGCAATTGCACGAACATTTTCTGGCACAACATTTTGCTGGCTGGCTACTGCTCAGCAAGACCCTCCCCCAGAGTCAGTGGGGGTCCAAGCTGCAGGGGTGTCTGAAGTGTGGGGTTTTGAAACAACCCCATCTGAGAAATAAAACTTTGGAGGGAGGTGCCACCTGGCAGGTGGATGGCTTGACATGGACTAGGTAGAGACAGGGAGTGGACGGAGGCCTGAGACAAAGGAGGGGTGTTTGACTGGGGGTCTGTGAGAGCACCAAGTTCCTGTGCCAGAGACTAGAGAGCTGGGTGAAGCCATTTGCACCCTCCCACACATACCCATGCACTGCCCACGCATGCACACCACACAGATCCACCCCAGTAAGCTAAGCAGTGCCACCTAGCAGAGAACAGAGCCATTACACTAAGCCCCACCCAACTGCACCCTTTAAGCACATCCCTAAGAAGATCAGCACAAGTCCCTCCTCCTGCTTAGTGTACAGACTGTAGAGTAATTCACAGTTTGAGTTCTAGGGGAAATTGAATGTAATTTCATTCAGGTTTCATTCTGTTTGCTTGTTCATTTATTAGTTGTGGGTTGTTGGGTTTTATTTGCTTCTGTCTTTGTTTAATTTTTTTCCTTTCTTTAGATACACAAAGAGAAAATTTTATTTTTATTTTCTTTTTTAAAAATTAAAAAATTATATTTTTTACTATATTAATTTTGTAAAGTTTTTTATTCTTTAAAATTTTTTTTTTAATTTTTTTAATGTTTATTCATTTTTGAGAGACAGACAGAGACAGAGTGTGAGTGGGGGAAGGGCAGAGAGAGAGGGAGACACAGAATCCAAAGCAGGCTCCAGGCTCTCAGCTGTCAGCACAGGGCCTGACACAGGGCTTGAACTCACAAACCATGAGATCATGACCTGAGCTGAAGTCGGATGCTTAACCAACTGAGCCACCCAGGTGCCTTTAAAAAAATTTTTTTTTAATATTTATTTACTTTTGAGAGACAGAGAGAGTATGAGCAGGCAAGGGGCAGAGAGGGGGAGACACAGAATCCAAACCAGGTTCCAGGTTCTGAGCTGACAGCACAGAGCCTGATGTAGGGCCTGAACCCATGAACTGCAAGATCATGACCCGAACTGAAGCCAGATGTCCAACCAACTGAGACACCCAGGCACCCTTAAGTTTTTTATTCTATTTATTTTTTATTTTTTATTATTTATTTTTTTAATGTTTATTTATTTTTTAGAGAGAAAGTGAGACACAGCATGAGGGGGGGGGGGCGGGGGGGGAGAGAGAGAGAGAGAGAGAGAGAGAGAGAGAGAGAGAGAGAGAGAGAATACAAAGCAGGCTCCAGGCTCTGAGCCTGACTCAAGGCTTGAACCCATGAACCATGAGATCATGACCTGAGTCAAAGTCGGACACTTAACTGACTGAGCCACCAGGTGTCCCTCAGTTTTTTATTCTGTTTCATTTTCTTTATTTTATTTTATTCTATTTTATTATATAATTTTTTTAATTTTTAAATTTTTTCTTACCTTTCCTTTTCTTTTTTTTCTTTTCTTTCCCTTTTTTCTCTACTCTATCAAGCTTCTTTCAACAAGCAGACCAAAACACACCTAGGATCTAGCTTCCTTTATTTGATTTTCTGTTTTGTTTTTAATTTTTTAATTTTTTTAAGTTATTATTTCTTTCTTCCTCCAAAATGACAAAATGAAGGAATTCACCTCAAAGGAAAGAACAGGAAGGAATGACAGCCAGAGGCTTAATCAACGCAGATATAAGCAAGATGTCTGAACTAGAATTTAAAACCACAATAATAAGAATACTAGCTGGGGTTGAAAAAAGCATAGAATCCCTTTCTACAGAGATAAAAGAAATAAAATCTTACCAGGATGAAATTAAAAATGCTATAACCAAGATGCAATCTTGAATGGATTTCACAATGCCAAGGATGGATGAAACAGAGCAGTGAATTGGCAATATCAGAAAACAAAATTATGGAGAATAATGAAGCAGGGAAAAAAAAGATGGAGATAAAGTCAAAAGACCATGATACAAGACTTAGAGAACTCAGTGACTTATTAAAAAGGTATAATATCCAAATCATAGGAAGCCCAGAAAAATGAAGAGTGAGAAAAAGGGGCAGAAGGTTTATGTGAGCAAATTATTGCAGAACTTTCCTAATCTAAGGAAGGACACAGACATCAAAATCCAAGAATCACAGAGAACTCCCATTATATTCAACAAAAACTTACTATCACCAAGGCATATCATAATCAAATTTACAAAATACACAGACACGGAAAGAATTATGAAAACAGCAAGGGAATAAAGTCCTTAACCTACAAGGGAAGACATATCAGGTTCACAGCAGACCTATCCACAGAAACCTGGCATGCCAGTAAGGAGTGGCAGAATATATTCAACATGCTCAATTGGAAAAACATGCAGCTAAGAATTCTTTATCCATCAAGACTGTCATTCAAAATAGAAGGAGAGATAAAGAGTCTCCCAGGCAAACAAAAACTAAAAGAGTTTGTGGCCACTAACCCATCCCTTCAAGAAATTTTAAGGGGAACTTTTTGAGTGGAGAAAAGATGAAACAAAACAAAACAAAACAAAAAGCCAAAGGCAACAAAGATTAGAAAGGACTAGAGAACATCACCAGAAACTCCAACTCCACCGTCAACACAATGTCAATAAATTTATATCTTTCAGTTCTCACTCTAAATGTCAATGGACTAAATGCTCCAATCAAAAGACACAGGGTATCAGAATGGATAAGACCCAGCTATATTCTGCTTAAAGAGATCCATTTTAGACTTAAAGACACCTGCATATTGAAAGTAAGGCGATGAAGAACCATCATGTTAATGACCGCTAAATAAAAGCTGGAGAAGCCATACTTATATCAGACAAACTAGATTTTAGAATAAAGACTGTAACAAGAGATGAAGAAGTTCATTATATCATAATTAATCCACCAAGAAGATTTAAATTATAAATATTTATGTCCCCAATGTTGCACACCCAAATATATAAATCAATTAATCACAAACATAAAGAAACTCATTGATAATAATACCATAATAATAGGCCACTTCAACACCCCACTTACAGCAACGTACAGATCATCTAGGCAGAAAATCAACAAGGAAACAATGGCTTTGAATGACACACTGGACTGGATATACTTAACATATATTCAGATCATTTCATCCTAGCTGAAGAATACACATTCTTTTTGAGCGCACATGGAACATTCCAGAGACCAAATCACATATTGGGACATAAAACAGCCTTCACCAAGTACAAAAAGATCAAGATCATACCTTCCATATTTTCAGACCACAATGCTGTGAAATTTGAAATCAACCACAAGAAAAAATTTAGAAAGACCACAAATACTTGGGGATTAAAGAACATCCTACTAAGGAATGAATGGGTTAACCAAGAAATTAAAGAAGAAATTGAAAAGTTCATGGAGGTCAATGAAAATGAAACAGCCCAAAACCTGTGGGATGCAGCAAAGGCAGTCATAAGAGGAAAATACATAGCAATGCAGGCCTTCCTAAAGAGGGAAGATCTCAAATACACAATGTAACCTTACACCTAAAAGAGCTGGAAAAAGAACAGCAAATAAAGCCCAAAACCAGAAGAAGAAGAAGGGAAATAATAGAGTTTAGAGAAGAAATCAATGATATCAAAATAAAAAAAAAAAAGAAAACAAAACAAAACAAAAAACCCCAGTAGAATAGATCAGTGAAACCAGGAGCCGGTTCCTTGAATTAACAAATTGATAAACCCATAGCCAGATTGATCAAAAGAAAAAGGAAAGGACCCACATAAATAAAATCACGAATGAAAGAGGAGAGATCACAACCAACACTGCAGAAATACAAACAATAAGAGAATATTATGAGCAACTATATGCCAACAAATTGGGCAATCTGTAAGATGGACAAATTCCTAGAAAATATAAACTACCAAAACTGAAACAGGAATAGAAATTTTGAACAGACCTGTGAGGAATAAGCTTAGAAATTCCCTAATGGATTAACAAATTCCCTAGTGAGTTAACAAGGCATAAAGAATTAGAAAGCCATAGGACGAACACACTTAAGTTTGGGTAAACAAGATTATGTAAATAAGATTAGGTAAATGGGACAAAGGCTCCCAGTATAGGATAAAGGTATAGGAAAACAGCAGAAAGCTGCTTTGACAGGAAGGACCAAATTAGGTAAACAGTTAAATAGGGCTATAGACCACAGTGGGACGAAGTTGCCCAGAGTGGAGCTAATTAGCAAAAGAAAGATGCTTGTTGATCCTGAGGTAGCACGCTCCGCTCTGTCTTTCTTGTCCTCTAGGCTGGTTTTGGTAATCAGAGGTGGGGCCTCATGTTTGCTGTAAACAACTTTCCACCCAGCACCAGAATCTTATTTTGTATTGACCCAAACCCCTAACACTGCATATCTCCAAAACCCCCTTGTCCCCACACACGAGTTAATGTTCACACCCATGAGTTAATGTTTATGGTTTCCTTGTCTCCCTGTGCACACCCATCACGCTTGTAAGCCTTCTGATCTTAATAAAAACGGAGCAAGGACCCTTATTCGGGGCTCCTGTCTTCTCCTGGACATTAGCCTCTCTCGCATTTTTAATCCTGCGCCCCGCTCTCTTGCTGAACAAGAGACAACTCCAGACCCAGAGTCTACAACACAGACCCATAACCAGTAAAGAAATTGCATCAGTAATCAAAAGTATCCCAACAAACAAGAGTCCAGGGCCAGGTGGCTTTCCAGGGGAATTCTACCAAACATTGAAAGAAGATTTAACACCTATTCTTTCAAAGCTGTTCCAAAAAAATAGAAATGGAAGGAAAACTTCCAAACTCATTCTACAAGGCCAGCATTACCTTGATTCCAAAACCAGACAAAGAGCCCACTAAAGAGGAGAACTACAGGCCAATTTCCCTGATGAACATGGATGCCAAGATACTAGCAACAAGATACTAGCAAACTGGATCCAACAATACATTAAAAGAATTATTCATCACAATCAAGTGGAATTTATTCCTGGGATGCAGGACTGGTTCAATATCTGCAAATCAATCACTGTGATACATCACATTAATAAAGGAAAGGATAAGAACCACATAATCCTCTCTAGATGCACAGAAAGCATTTGACAAAATACCATCCTTTCTTGATAAAAACCCTCAAGTAGGGATAGGAGGATCATACCTCAATATCATAAAAGCTATATATGAAAAACCTACTGCTAATATCATCCTCAGTGGGGAAAAACTGAGAGCTTTCCTCCTAAGGTGAGGAACACGACAAGGATGTCCACTCTCACCACTGTTATTCAACATAGTGTTGGTAGTCCTAGCCTCAGAAATCAGAAAATACAAAGAAATAAAAGGCATCCAAATCAGCAAGGAGGAAGTCAAGCTTTCATTCTTCACAGATGACATGATACTGTATTGTGGAAAACCCAAAAGATTCCCCCCAAAACAGCTAGAACTGATACATGAATTCAACAAAACCACAGGATATAAAATCAATGTACCGAAATCACTTGCATTTCCATACACCAACAATGAAGCAACAGAAAGAGAAATCAATGAATTGATCCCATTTACAATTGCACCAAAAACCATAAAATACCTAGGAATAAACCTAAGCAAAGAGGTGAAAAATCTGTACATTGAAACCTATAGAAAGCTTATGAAAGAAATTGAAGAAGACACAAAAATTTAGGAAAATGTTCCATGCTCATGGGTTGGAAGAACAAATATTGTTAAAATGCCAATACTACCCAAAGCAATCTACAGATTCAATGCAATCCCTATCAAAATACCACCAGCATTCTTCACAGAGTTAGAAAAAACAATCCTAAAATTTGTACAGAGCCAGAAGAGACCTCAAATAGCCAAAGAAATCCAGAAAAAGAAAACCAAAGCTGGAGGCATCACAATTCCGGACTTCAAGCTGTATTACAAAGTTGTAATCATAAAGACAGTATGGCACTGGCACAAAAACAGACACATAGATCAGTGGAACACAACAGAGAACCCAGAAATGGACTCACAAACGTATGGCAAACTAATTTTTGACAAATCAGGAAAGAATATGCAATGGACAAAAGACAGCCTCTTCAGCAAGTGGTGCTAGGAAAACTGGACCTCTTTATTACACCATACACAAAAATAAACTCAAAATGGATAAAAGACCCCAATGTAAGACAGGAAGCAATCAAAATCCTCAAGGAGAAAGCAGGCAAAAACCTCTTTGACCTTGGCCATGGCAACTTCTTACTTCACATGTCTCTGGAGGCAAGGGAAAAAACAAAAATGAACGATTGGGCCCTCATCAAGATAAAAAGCTTCTGCACAGTGAAGGAAACAATCAGCAAAACTAAAAGGCAACCAATGGGATAGGAGAAGATATTTGCAAATGACATATCAGAAAAAGGGTTATATACAAAATCTATAAAGAACTTATCAAAATCAACATCCAAAAAAAATAAATAATCCAGTGAAGAAAGGGGGAAAATACATGAATAGACATTCCTCCAAAGAAGATATCCAGATAACTAACAGACACATGAAAAAACGCTCAACATCACTCATCATCAGGGAAATGCAAATCAAAACCACAATGAGATACCACCTCACACCTGTCAGAATGGCTAACATTAACAACTCAGGCAACAAAAGATGTTGGTGAGGATGTGGAGAAAGAGGGACCCTTTTGCACTGTTGGTGGGAATGCAAATAGGTGCAGCCACTCTGGAAAACAGTATGGAGATTCCTCAAAAGATTAAAAATAGAACTACCCTACGACCCAGCAACTGCATTACTAGGTATTTATTCCAAGGATACAGGAGTGCTGTTTCAAAGGGGCACATGCACCGCAATGATTATAGCAGCACTATTGACAATAGCCAAAGTATAGAGAGAGCCCAAATGTCCATTGATGGGTGAATGGATAAAGAAGATGTGGTGTGGTGTATATATATGTGTGTGTATATACACACACACATATATATATATGTATATATGTATATATATATATATATATATATATATATATATATATATACACACACACACCACACCACATCTTCTGTGCATATATATACACACACACACAATGGAATATTACTCAGCAATCAAAAGAATGAAATCTTGTCATTTGCAATATCATCAATGGATTAGAGGGTATTATGCTAAGCAAAATAAGTAAGTCAGAGAAAGGCAAATATCATATGACTTTACTCATATGTAGAATGTAAGATACAAAACAGATGAACATAAGGGAAGGGAAGCAAAAATAATATAAAAACAGAGATATAAAAAATAATATAAAAACAAAAATAATATAAAAACCATAAGTGACTCTTAAATACAGAGAACAAACTGAGGGTTGCTGGAGAGGTGCTGGGTGGAGGTGAGGGTCATTCAGGAGGACACTTGTTGGGATGAGCACCGGGTGTTATATGTAAGTGATGAATCATTAAATTCTCTTCCTGAAAACATTATTACACTATATGTTGACTAACTTGGATTAAATATTTAAAAAAGAATATGGAGGAAAAGAAAATGGTTGTTTTTCAAATACAGTCAGTCTTTAGGGCAGGCTACGCTGTTGACATTTGTAAGAGGAAGTGATGTAAGTAAATATAATTTTCTTGTACAAACAAACAAACAAACAAAAGAAACCAAAATCTGGGCACCAGGTGTATTACTGCTTCTGGGCTGTCTCAGCTGACAGAGCAAAGTAAGAAATAGTGTGTTTACTAAGCCATATAGCTACATATATCTATATACATTTCTATGTGTACCCATCTGTATCTATATTAGGCTAAACATGAGTTCATTCTAATTTCTCTGACTCTAATCCATCACCATATGGCTCATTCGATCCTTCTTTTCTTGTTCATCCAGAACCTCCTATTCCAATAGCAAGAAACCTAACTCCCAGGGCGCCTGAGTAGTTCAGTTGGTTGAGCGTCTGACTCTTGATTTCATCTCAGGTCATGATCCCAGGATTGTGGGATCAAGCCCCATGTCAGGCTTTGCACGGAGCCTGCTTTGCATGGAGCCTGCTTAAGATTCTCTCTCTCCCTCTGCCTCTCTCCTCTGCTTGCACTTTCAGAAAGAAAAGAAAAAAAGCAAAGCGGAAGGAAGGAAGGAAGGAAAGAAAGGAAAGAAAGAAAGAAAGAAAGAAAGAAAGAAAGAAAGAAAGAAAGAAAAAGAAAAAAGAAACGAAACTTGACTCCCACCATCTCCCACTTATTTAGTTACTTAATTCCAGTATACATGTATGCATAGCGATTCCAGAATTATTATCCTAGGCCCCTGTGGAAAACAACTTTATCTATAGAATATATGCTTATGTACAATTTCTTCTGCATTTAGTTTTATAGACTTCATCTTTACCAGTTACTTAGATCAGCATATTTTCTTCCCACCCTCTTCAGTGAAGTTGTTTCATACATTGTTTCATACATTTTCTTTTTAAAATTTGTATACATTCAGCTGCACTCCTCCTGCTGTAAAGTTCTATGTTTTCTTATATCAAATTTAGCACAACATTTATTTTTGTATTTAAATTTGTTTCACAGCATTAAAATGACTCTAATTCAGACATAAAATAGCTGCAAAGAGTAATAGTTTTTAAATGGTTTCCCTTGCAATTTCAGGACACTTTTCATCAAATTTAAAAACTGGAAAGAGATATAAAAGAAAAAAATTGTTCAAAGTTGCAACACTGACAATGGAACAGCTGCTTGAATTTCTAATCATAAATATTAAAGCTAGTGGGGAGGGAATAAAGTAATCAATATTAAACTTGGATAAAAAATCACCCGAATCTTACAAAAAGCAATGACACTTTACTAAAGTACTGATGGCTATACACAATATACTATATACTTCTAAATTCTAGTTACATGGAAGTGAATAGGTTAGACTTAGAAACTGCATTCATTGATGCTATAATCATACCATATAGGTTAGGTTGTTTACTTCATAGGATTTTACCATGATGTGACATGATACTAAATAAGTGAATTTGGGACCACTGTAAGCGCATTTAGTATGTAAATTCACCTGGCATTGAACTGAACATGGTACATTAATAATAAAAGATAAAGCTTGTTATAGAGTTTTTTGCATGCAAAGGCCAAATTATTTTAAAGGTCACTATAGCACAACCTTATAATCAATGGCGTATTTGAAAGAAATTCAAATTATGTGCAGTACACTTGAAAAACAAAGAGCTAAGTCCCTTAGCATGTATATTTTCTATAAACCAACAGGAAAAGTACCAATAACCTAATACAAAATTAGCAAAAAAACATGAAAAAGTTCATAAGAAATAAAATTTTTAAGTGGCTTTTAAACATATAAAAAGATGTTCAACATCATTTATAATGTGAGAAATGCAAAATAAAACTCAATAAGAACATTTTCTTATTAAATTGCTTACCTAATTAGATTGACAAAAATTTAAAACATCAATACGTCATCAATGGGTAGGGGAAACACTTTTGTAAACTGTTATCTTGGAAAGGCAATTTGATAATATCTATAATAATTTGATTCTTTTTCAGTTAGCAGTTCTACATGTTAGAATAGTATCTATAGATACTCACACAAGGTCCCCAAAAGTGCATACAGGAATATTCATTGTAGCATTGTTTGTAACAGCCAAAGATTAGATAAAAATCAAACGTTTATCAATAGGGAACTTATAAAATAAATTATGGTCTATCTATGCATTATAAAGGCAGATATGTAAGGCATGAAATGCTTCTCAAAATCCAGTGTTAATAGAAAAAAATGCACCACACAATGTAAATAACATGCTACAATTAGTGGAGAAAGGAGAAAGAGAAGAAAGTAGGAAGAGAGGTGAAATATATTTATAAGCCTGTTTATGAACGGAACATTCCTGGAAGAATATCCAAGGGACTAATAATAGTGGTTGTTTCTAGGAGTTGGGAAAAAGGGAGATTATTTTTCTAGGTACATTCTGTTGTAGTATTTGATTGTTTATTACCAAATGCGTGTATTTTTTTTTTTTACCTAAAAAAGGTAGTTCTTAAAAAAATTAAAAAATAGTATTCATAAAATGAATGACTATGTACTTCAATTAACTACCAATTATGAGTACAGCCAAGAAAGAGTTTGTTGTTTAAAAAATATATATTTTTCAAGCTCAGCTTAGTATAGTCAGGAATTGAAATTAGTTAAGCTATTATGTAATGTACAAAACTGGAGAGTAAGGGTGGGCTCAAGTTTTACTGTAACTCTTTTGGATTTCTTAAGGTTTTAACCATAAGCAAAATTGTTCCCATTCAAATTAAAAAGTGAACAAGAAAACATGGTGAAAGTTAAAAAAAGTTTAATTTCAAATTGCACAAAACGAAGTTCACCTGGAAGCACAAGTTAAAGCATTGGTTTTCATGTTAAAACTTGGCAACACAAACAAATATATTTTTCTATATCTTCATGTGTGCAAAGGTGTATGTAGATACATACACACACAAATGGACACGTGTGTATATACCCATATACATATGTGTGTATATGTCCGTGCACACATATGTATATATTTAAAGAAATCAAATGCCTATATTACCCTTTACGTATTAATTTTTTAAATACTGACTGAAGGAATTCCTCCCACTTAGAGTGCCCTCTCATTTCTTCTCCAGCAATTCATATCCATTACTTTATGACAATTAAGAACCAGATCTCTTCCAGACAGTCCATCTTGATTAACCTAATACCATATTGAGTACATCTACATTCATTTGTTCAACAAATATTTATTTAAAGCCTCTGATTTGTCAAGCATTGGGCATACAGTGAAAGAAAAGACAAAGATACTCTACCCTTATAGAGTCTATACTCAGCCAAGGTTACATATTTTAAAAATAATAATAATTACTTAAATCCAGGGTTGGTCAGTGCCACAAAGGAAAGGTCTATGAGAGATGTAAGTATAAAAGAAGAATCCCTCACCTAACCTGGAAGGACATCTTTAAGAAAGTGACAGTTTAAGCTGCTGTGGGAATGTTAAGTAAACGTCAGCCAGGGGAAGAGGAGGGAGGAAAAGTATTCCAGGGCAGTGAGGAGGTTGGGGTGTTTGGACTAAAGGAAGTAAGGCCAGTGTAGCTGAGGCATGTGGAGTAAAGTGGGAAACAATATGCAATCAGGCTGGGGAAGCAGGCAGAGGCCTTGTTAGTCCATGTTATTCCTCTTAATCTATGTACTTCAACCCTGACTTAGGTTGTTTTACTATAGTAAATTTTCTTTATTAATATTATCAATGTCTTGAGAATGCTGATTTTGTCTTTTTAGGTAAATTATAAGATGCTAGAGGATAAAACTATATCCAACTAAACCTAGGACACTGCTGCGTTTTTCAGTTACGTCTTCTATAAAATGAGGATCACAATAGTGCCCACCTTTATTTGTGAAAGTTAAATGAGTTAATAGTTATTAAATATGTAAATGAATTAATGAATAAAGAACTTAGAAGGGTGAGAGAAGCATAGTCACAGTAAATGTGTTAGGAATTATTTTTAATTGAATCACCCACATATCATTGGGAAGAACCCCAGTTCTATGCATCACAGAACATATAGCACAGTGCATACTAAAAGAATGTTCATTAAATGGGAAAGGAAATTTTAATACCAGTCACTGCATTCCTTGCTATAAGACCAGTTACTACACAGGTTAGGATATATTAACAGTATTTCTATCTTTTGGGGGTTTATTAACAGGGACAGATTAAAAGCACAAAACAAAGATCACAGTCTATGAGATTAGAATTAGCCTAGGCTCCCAAGGTTCTCAGATCATTGTCACTTCCCACTCAGCCCACCTCCCCTTATTTTTCCAGGTTAAAGAAGTAGTTTTTCCTCAAATACACCCTGACAATACTTGAACATCTCTGAAGAATTCCACCCAACCCACTGAGGAGATTCTAGTATGGAATTCAAGACCACTTGGTCTCGCTAAACAACTGAAAAGCTCATCGGAGCCTATTAGAGAGGTTAGTGTTGATATTGTCTGTGTGGAAAAAGAGGGGTGAGACAGGGAAAGGGAACTATCAGATTTTCCCTTTTGAATGGGACTCTAATGAAATCATAGACCATTTCCAGCTTTTATTTGTGAACTAGTTGTCACAGATTGCTCATTGGCTTACTTTGAAGATCTCAGATTCCCTTAGGAAACATTTTTCTCATAAGTAACAGTGTCAGGGAGGGTGAACATTGCCCCCACATCACAGAAAAGAAAACTGCTTTTCTTTACACTTTCTGATATTTCTACTGAAGCATTATTTGCAAAAATACTGCCAGGATTCCAGGATTTCATGGCAGCTTTTATTTTTTAGCTAAAAAGCAATATCTCTGCCAAAGTTAGTATTTGACAATGTCAATAGGCAGGACTTTGTTGGGGAACAATTCTCCATGAATTTCTCTAACATTTCTTCATGTCTCATGAAAAGAGGCACTGACAGCTTTTGTTCTAGACTATCTTTTCAAGGATGTTTATATAGTGAACACCCTTAAAAGAGAAAGGTAGTGTCTTCCTCTGGAGCAAAGATTTGTTTCCTGAATAGGATAGTCAAGATAATAGTTTGTTTTCTCTCTCTCTCTTTCTCTTTCTCTCTCTCTCTCTCTCTCTCTCTCTCTCCCTCTCCCTCTCCCTCTCCCTCTCCCTCTCCCTCTCCCTCTCCCTCTCCCTCTCCCTCTCCCTTTCTCTCTCCTGTCTCTCGGGCAAGGGGTGGGCAGGATTGCTAGCACAGAGGATCCCCTACTTAAGACAGTTCAATTTAATAATTTTTCAAGTTCATGATGCTCCCAAAGTGATGCACATTTGGTAGAAACTGTATTTCAAATTTTGAATTTGGATCTTTTCCTGGGATAGAGATGTGTGTTAAGATATGATACTCTCGTGATGCCGGAAAGGGCAGTGAGCCACAGCTCCCACTCAGCTATGCAGTCATGAGGATCAACAACCGAAACACAACCATTCTGTTTTTCCTTTCAGTGCACTTCATAAATTACATGAGATATCCCACACTTTATTATAGAATAGGGTTTGTGTTAGATGATTTTGCCCAACTGCGGGCTAATGTAAGTGTTCTGAGCACATTTGAGGTAAACTAGGCTAAGCTATGACATTCAGTAGGTTAGGTGTATTACATGCATTTTTGATTTATGATACTTTCAATTTAGAAAAAAATTATTGGGATATAACCCCATCATAAATTGAGGAAGATCTGTAATCCCCTTATAAGACTAAGGATTTCCAATCTTCTGTTTCCTTAGCTGTGGCACAAATTTACCATTTTTATCTAAGCAGTGTCCACCTGGGCCACTCTGTGTTGCCCCCATCAGATTTGGGGGTAAGGAAAACCAATGTGAACATGAAATTTATGACTCTCTTTGAGCCCTTTGTCGCTAATCCAGGAGTTTCGTGTCTTCTGCCAGAATCCATGAAAATGTGATAGTCTAATTTGTTTGCTTGCAAATAGGATAAAATTCTCAGACATTTCAGTTCTTGGCAAATTTCAGTGTGATTCTTCACAAGATTCCCCATAATCTTCTGGCTTTTAACATGCTTCTAGACCCTGATTTTCATTAATGCTCAAAGCCCACTGAGCTGGGATACTTCATTAAAGGATCAGATGCATAATTTGACATCAAATTTTAAATATTTTGTTGGATTTTTAAAATTCTATTAAAAACAGATTAAATAAAAGTGGACTGATTGTTTTTACTTGCAGATTAGATATATGTATTTAATCATATAACTGCTTTGTTTCAAAATAACTTAAGGGACTATACACAAAATGAATATAAGATTAAAATAAGAGAAAAAGCAAGACAGGAAGAATATAAGAAATAAGTAAAATGACTTTTTTACTTTTCCTCTGTATCACTTATCACACATTCAATTAACTAAATGTGTGTGCTGTTGTTTGCCTCATTTCTCATTCTTCTGCCATACTTTAAGCTCCATGAAAGTAGGAATCATGTTTATCTTATCCACTGTGAAAGCTTCTTGACACACACCAGATGCTTAGTTCATGTTTTCCTTTTTCATATAATGTATAAAAGGAAGAGGGAATGGTAGGAGACAGAATTATGGTTAACCTATGTGACTTTCTTACTAACAGAGCCTTGAGCAATGTGCCTGGTTGAAACAGACAATTCCCAGCCTCCTTTGCAAACAGGAATGGACAAAGAGATATAATACAAATTGTGGGATTTCTAAGAAAACTCATTATGCCTTACCATTCTTTCTCCTTCTTGATCCTTGTGATATACATGTAGACTAGAGTTCCAGTAGTCCTTGGATCATGAGAGGAAAGCCAGAGAATCTCAGAGACTTTAACTTTGATATCCTTGGGGCTCCTGAATTAATATCAGCAAGTGTCTACCTCCAGACTTCTCATCTTATAATCTAAGCCAAAGTTAAGTACATTGTCTGTGATACTGCAGTCAAATCTAATACTAATTAGTACAGTCATGAAATTATCATGAATTTCTGTAAGTGGAACTATTATGCAACTATATTTCACTCCATCAGTGGTGAGAAGGTGGTTGAACAAATAGACATAAATTTACTGAAGCATAAACCTAAGAAAAATCATTGGATGTCCAAGCAAACATGTCAACAGAAAATAACTCTTACCACAAGTCAAAATGAGTTTTCAAGATCATCAAAAAACAATTAGTCTTAAACATTGACTTGCTAAAAGCCAGTTTTTCAATAAATATTATGCTTTCATACTCCAAATATTACCCTGAAAAAAGTTTAATAAGGCAACCTTTCATTTGTCATGGATTTGCCAGTTAATTTCTTGGATTCTTCTTTTTTCCTCATCCTTTAGATTTTACCCATCAGCAAGCTTTTGTGAAAATACTCAGATTACACTTTTTCTCTCTATTAACAGAAAAACATCCTAGGCTAGGCTTCAATCTTCTAATCCATAATTACTATAATTGCTTTCTAAATGGTCTTTCCAATTCCCCCCTTTCATTCATCTATGTCATCTCATCTTAAATCCTTCCATTTCATTATGCCATTCTTCTGTCTATAGAACACTGACCTTATTTTACTCTTGTATGTCTTAAATCTGTTCTAAAAGGTAACATCATGGAGCTCCTGGGTGGCTCAGTCAGTTGAACGTCTGACTTTGGTTCAGGTCATGATCTCACAATTTATGGGTTCAAGCCCCGTGTCAGGCTCTGTGCTGACAGCTCAGAGCCTGGAGCCTGCTTCAGATTCTCTCTCTCTCGTTCTCTCTCTCTCTCTCTCTCTCTCTCCCTCTCCCACTTGTGCTCTTTCTCTCTCTCAAGAATAAATAAACTTAAAAAAAAAAAAAAAGGTGACATCATGAGAAGACACTTTGCCCAAGCTTTTCCATAGTTCTGAATTCTGTCTTCACATTAGTGAAATTACCATTGGTTCCAGATTTAGTTAGGACATCTGGGCCTTCTGTTTTCCAATCCTTTTGACAAATCCTATACCTTATTTTTAAAGGACTAATAATATTCCTTGAATAATACAGCTTAATTTCTATTCACTTGGAGACAGAAACAATAACAAATTTACATTTCATACCCTGTAATATAATGTTTGATCCAGCCACCTCAACAACAAAACAGCACCACATTTCTGAAAGGCTAATGCATTTCAGGATCAAAGATTTGTTTTTCCTACTTTATACTTACTTTTTGTTTGAGACAAGAGGCTATTGAGATCCAAACCTCAATATTTGGGTATAGATAAGTCAGGATGGGAAAACCAGCATCCTGATGTAACAGTTCAGAAGTGACCCATGAGAAAAGACCACTGCATCCATCTCTAGAACAGAAGTAGGTAAATTTTTTTCTTTAAAGAGCTAGATAACAAATGTTTTCAGATTTACTAGCCATATAGTTTCTATTGCAACTACTCAGTTCTGGTGTTGTAGCATGAAAGCAGCCATAGACAATACATAACAAATAAACATGGCTGTGTTTCTATAAAACAGGTTGCAGACCAGATATAGCCCATGGGCTACAGTTTGTTAATCCTCCAACTAAGATTTATTTTTCAGTCTACATGTCTATTACAGGTTGACTGGATACATCGTATCTCTTCACTGCAGGACCCAAAACCAAAAATGATGGATCAGCTACCATCCTCACCAGTCACAGTGGCAGAAGGAAAGAAAATTCTCTAGGGTCTTGAATAGAAAATCAAAGGGTCCATCTTAGAAGTCACAAACATTATTTCCATTTATGACTTACTGGCCAGAACTAGTCAGATGGCTCACCCAACTATCAGGAGCTTCCTAGTATAATCATATGATGTCTGAAAAGCAGAGAGCCTGAAATACTTGGCAAAGAGCATTAGTGACTACCAGCATCGAGTTTAAATCAAAAACTGTTTTGGGGAAAGTTTTCTTTGATTCAGACAACTTTTGTGTGTACAGTACTGACAAATTGTAGCCCATCAAAGTAAGCTTAGAGACATTTCAACTGATCTGATAATCATTCTAGATAGATATAGTTGAAAGACTCATGATCTCTCAAAAGATTTATTCTTCTGTGAGAAATTCATTTGGCATATTTCACTTTACATAATACATTAAGGAAGAGTAATTGATAAAAGAGAAAACAAATGATTGAATGAAAAACCTGATGGTCAGAGTGACAGATTTCCATCATGTAAAAGGTGCAAAATAGCGTAGATATGCATATATATAATTACAGATCCTATGATGCTTCTTAACAATAATTTTCAAAAATTATATATTTTCCCTATCAACTAAGGCTAAATCCAAGATGATACCTTCTAATATCTATTAACCAGATTTTCTTTTCTAATATCTTTTGAAAGAAGTAAATTATCAGTTTTAGTCTAAGAATTCTTTTTTTTTAAATATGAAATTTATTGTCAAATTGGTTCCCATACAACACCCAGTGCTCATCCTAACAGGTGCCCTCCTCAATACCCCTCACCCACCCTCACCTCCCTCCCACCCCCCATCAACCCTCAGTTTGTTCTCAGTTTTTCAGAATTCTTTTTTTTTTTTAAAGTAAGCTCCACACCTAGCATGGGACTTTGAATTCACAACCCCAAGACCAAGAGTTGCATGCTTCACCAACTGAGCCAGCCAGGTACCCCAGTCTGAGAATTCTAGGATTGTTTTAATTATAAGAATAGAAACTAGGGGGGCGCCTGGGTGGCTCAGTCTGTTAAGTGTCTGACTTTGGCTCAGGTCATGATCTCACAGTTCATGAGTTTGAGCCCTGCATTGGGCTCTCTGCTGTCAACACAGAGCCCACTTCGTATCCTCTGTCTCCCTCTGTCTCTGCCCATCCCCTGCTCATGCTCTCTCTCTCTCTCTCACTCTCTCTCTCTCTCTCTCTCCCTCTCTCTCTCAAAAAAATAAACATTTAAAAAATAGACACTAGGGTTACACATTAATTTTTAAAAGAACTAGAGACATTTCCCGGGAATGCCACTCATTGCTAAATTAGTGAAATTAAGTTGAAAATAGGATTTCCCATTCATATTATTGCCTACTTACTAATATCAGTATAAAGAAGTCCACAAACTAGTAGTTACCAAAAAAAGGACTTCATAACTATACATATTAATAACAAGTGATCAAACTCCAAAGAAATGATGCACATATAAACAGAATCACAGACTCTTCAGAACTGAAAGAGACCTGAGAAGTAATCAATGCAATTTTCTATACCACTCAATTCTCAAAAGGAAAAACAAGTGACCATGAAGATTATATATCAATGCCTGAAGGGTAGAGGATGATTGCCTTCAAATTATAATTTTAAATTTGGAAAAAATCTTTTGTTTTTATAAGAAAAACTACTGAAAGTAAATGTACTTTGTTAAGGGAGATTTGAAGGTAATAAAAATAGGAAAAAATTGGGAGTGAGCCCAATAAATGAATTCCACATATGACGTTATATCACCTGATGCTCATTCACATAGGTAAAGTACTATTAGAAATATTATTTACACTGGATTTATAAGAACTTCATATTTTAAGATGAGTATACAAAAATCAAAGCTGATTATTTACTTATTGCAATGCAATAACCAAAAAGGAATTTCAAACTCTGTAACATCTTCCATTTCATTGAATTAAAGTTTACTCTATCTCTGGATTATATAAATTTGACAACATCCAATCTGCCTCCAGGAACTATTTCCACTGGCAGACAGTAAGCCACTAAAGTAGATGTAAAAATGAACAAAAATGAACACAATGAACAAAATTTAGCTTACTGGAACACAGGCTTGTTTAGATACCTGGACTAGTATTACTCTCTCAAAAAACTGTCATTAACCTTGTCCAAAATACGAATTTACTATAATCAATTCTACAAGATTTCCTCATGCTTCTCTACACACACACACACACACACACACACACACACACACACACCTTTTTAGATAGCTGAAGGTGGCAGCCAAAAAAAGAACATATGACAAAACTTTCGTCCAGTTAGGATGTGCATATTCTTCAAAGAAAAGTCCAGTCTCATTCATTTTATTAATGTGCTGACTGTATAAATATGTTTTAAAATGGCATAATGTGGCCTTCTTAATTTGAATACTATTTTATTCACAATTTCACAGATATTATTTTTTAAAAATAGATTTGAGATATTTTTTTACTCTCTAAAATGTGATATTCTGTGCCATGCCAATTTAGAAACCTCTTAAACATATTATCAGCACATAGCTGCAAAATCTATAAACTTCCTGAGTGAAATAGCCTTTTGAATCACAAGTAATACAAAGAATTCCCACCACTGGAGAAATACTCAAGAATTCTTGCCCATTGGTGTTTCCTAAAACTTTACTCTGAGAGGAAAATGGAAAAACAGTTCCAAGATAGCTCTTTGATGGCTAAAGTTATCAAGTTTTAAGTTTTATTAAAGATCATAGCTCTTTTTAGCTGTTATATGTGATGAAGAAATTTGTACTTAGATTTCTGTTTTGTGGCTAAAGAACCCAGGCCATTTTATTAAGACAGGAAGTCCACCACAAGAGCAGCTGTCTGAAGTTACACTAAAAGTTATTCATTTTCTTTAAAAGTGTTGTTGGTTATCAACTAAATGCAAGCACTAACCTATGTGCTGGAAACACAATAGTCTCTGTAGTGAATATTTTTTCTCTTTTCTTTCTTTTAAAACATTATTCAGTATTCAAGTTCCCTTTCAATTTAGGGGTAATTTAGGCAGCATTCCCTACTAAGCCTTGTATTGGTGGGTGGTAGTGCTCTGTCTTCCTCCCATAAAAGCCAAGAGAGAGGATTCTTCCAGGGAGCACAAGGTATAGACACATGAGCAAGATTCAGCCCCTCAGGTGACCATACCTGGACTTTCCATCTGGAGTGAGAAACCCAAAGACAAAAAAAGGGTTATTAGCCTCTGCTCCTCTCTTGATTTCTGCCCATTTCCTGAACCCCTCCTCCATCTCCTGCAGATTCTCTATCATTCAATGCTTGTTTTGTTTTGTTTAGGTAGCCAGTTGGATTTCATGTATTATAATTGAGAACACTGATTAATGCAGTCTGAATGAAGCAAATAACAATGCTGAATTCACAATCAAGATGTATAGTGAGAATCAGTGGAGAAATATTCTTATTTTTTAAACGTTCTCCATTATTCACCATCAAGTGCTAGCTTCCAAAACTCTGCTCAGCCATCTGCAAGAAGGTTTTAGACTCATTGTCAGGGCAGTAAATTGTGTGGAAAATAAAATAACAATATGTCAAAACCTGGTTATCTGCCTTGCTTTAACATTTGGATGCCAATCACAAGTTATGCTCCACACTGAGTTTTGTTGGTTGTCAAAAGGAAAGAAGATTGGCTGAATTCATGAACCGAAGACCAGAGTTGCCATGCAAAAGACTAGCTGCTTCAAAACCTGATCATCTTGGAGGAACTTGGGATGTTTAACAGGTAAGCTAAGGTTGTTAATATGCTGAACCTGAAGCTTCAAGGGAAAGCATCAACATCACTGCTAATTTCAATAATTGTATCCAACATTTAAAGCCAAACAACAACTATGGATATAGGAAATTTGTGGTAAAATGTCCTTCATTTTCTTATTTTGATGATGCTTTCAAATATGTACCTACTTCCTCATCGGACTCCAAGCTTCCCTTCCTGCATCCATTCTCCCCAGAGGATCTAGGGAGATCTTCCCAAATATAAATCAGCGCATTTAACTCCCCTACTTACAGTACTCCAAAGATTTTCCACCACACTTACCATAAAACCCCACACCTGCCTACTAGCCTCATATCACCTGGTCCCTGCGTTTTCTCAGATCTCAGCCCCCTATACTCTCTTCCTTACTGAGACATACTTTCCTTCTTGTTATTTCCTAAACACTGTATGCTCATTTTATCTGGGGTCTTTTGTACTAGCTATTCCCTATTCCTGCAGAGATATAGATTATCATCGTCCGTCAGGTCTTGGTTTAAATGCCACCTCCTCAGAGAGTCCCTCCTTGTCCAGCCACCCAGTCATTCACTGAATATATTACCTGCACTGGGTCCAGTTTGTGCCCCACCCAAGGCCCATGAAAACCAAATATCTCTGTTCTGTGCCAGAAGGGCCCTAGTGACAATTCATTACAGTTACTTCCGCATTAAGGTCCTGGCCACCACTACCAATGTAGCCTTCATAGGCCAACAAGCCCCACAGACAGTGCCAACTAACAAGGAGAGCCCTTGGCTAACAAGTAGCCTTCCAGCTACTCCAGACTCAGAGTCTGGCTTTGCCAAAAGTTTCCTGGGCAGTTAGCAGAGTTAGCAGAGACTGGAGATGGCAAGGGAGCAGCAAATCAATTGTCAGCCTTATTCCCCTATCCTTCTATATGCTGTTCTGAAAGGCAGAAACATCATGCAGCCTTTCTGGAAACACCCTGCAAGACAAGCATCCGACTGTTGCAAACCTATAACCAGTTAGGTGATGCATCCCTTTGAACTGGGTCTCCCTCCTTTTCTGCCTCTCTTCCTTTTTTCTCTAACTCTTGATTCCCTGGTATAATAAAACATTATCATGGAAGCTTTTGTCTTAAGGAGCCCAGGGTAAAACACTGACACAATTTTAATTCATTTCTGAATATTTTCTTATTTAACTGTTTGTTTATATGACTATTCCCTACTCTCAACCTCCAAGAGCCATGGTCCCCTCACCTCAACATACACAGAATGTAAAAGTTTGGAGCTTGTTTGAACACTCTTTACCTATCTTGTTTACTAGGGCTTTGAAGGATATCTGACACTTAAGATGCTCAATAAATATTTGTTGAATAAATAAAAAGAGCACAACAGCACAGCATCTAATACCAGCTAAGTATGCCAATTTGACTATAAAGGCAACAAGAGATTCAGTGGGACTATATCTGTCTTGACGACTGCTGTGTCCTCAAGGCCTAACACAGTATCTGGCATGCAGCTGCTCTCAAAAATATGTTTGACTGATTAATGAATTGGAAAGCAATATTAATGACTAGAAATTGTTGGCAAGAACTGATTACTCCATGAGGGAATGTTGGCTAAGAGTTGTAAAGGCACCAAACAAGAGTATAATTTTGTCCCACTCTATCAGATTTTCAGCATCATATCATGTTTCAAGCAAAGATTGTGCTCAGGAACTAAATATTGAATGTATTCAATCTACAAAAATTGATACCAAATGCAAGTGTTAGCAATAATTATTCAAGATCATTCTAATCACTACATACATGCATCTCATTATCAATGTTCAGAATAATATATAATATTTAATTCAATGCATTTATCCAATGCAAGCAATTGCCTATTAATGGATCTTTAGGTTGTTTCCAATTTGTAATTGTAAACACTACTTTAATAAATGACATTGAACATCTAGCTTGAAATACTTGTTAAAAGACATCCCTGTTTTGATACATAGTGCTTAATCACTTCCAAAAACTTTGCCTTATTTTTTACACTCCCACTACAAGGCTCAGGAAATATCTATTTTACTCACACTCTCACCAACTCTAGGTGTGAGCAATCTTTTTAATCATTATCATAATGTTAGGTGAAAACTTACACCATATTTTGATTTTCATTTTTAAAATTATCTGTGAGCTCAATTAACATCATTCAGTATTTTAAGGGCCATTGTGTTTCTTTTCTTCTATAAACCTACTATTTATATCCTAGGCCTGTTTTTCTACCATTCACCTATTTCCTATTGACTTGAAAGGGCTCTGTATCTTTAGATATTAGGTCTTTGTCATGTGTGCTGCAAATTTTGTCTCTAGTCTATCATTTGTCTTTCAATTTTCTTCTACTTTAATGACAAATCTTCATTAAGTTTTTTTTTTTTTTAATCACAAGCAGGCATTAAGGAAGATAGAAGAGTGTTCTACAGGTCCATATACAATGACAAAATGTATATAAAAAGGGTGGTATATATGAGTAGTGTGAACTCTGAAAAAAGAATTTTGTTGATTGGTGGTGGTACAAGATCAGGATCAACAGATGGACTCAATGGGTGCTTATCAGTCCTCCTCACATAGTGAGGAGAAGGGGGAGCAGAGGCGGGCAGTGGAAAGAAGAGCAAATGCAAATGGAGACCATCATACGTCTATGGACAATTAGGTTTCAACTGAAGCAAAGAGGTAAAGGGATGAAGGATGGAGAGGGTGAAGGCTTTGTCTAGTAAGTCTTCTCGCATTATTCAGATTTTGTCATATTCATTCTCATCTATGCTCCTTTGCTTCACCATAAATTTTCCTTCATCTAACATGCCCCTTACATTCTATTTCACCTGTCCAATATACACTTTTGTAAAGAAGCATATATTGTAAATATGCAGCGGCTGTATTTTAAACTTCATTGTATGCCTGGCATGTCCAGCATATGGTAGATTCTCTAGAAGTATAGAGTCTTCTGTACACAGATAAATGGTCCAATCTGATCACACAAAGAAGAAACCAGAGATCCACACTCTCCTTTTCTCTATTCAGCCTATTACAAAGTCCCACCAACTCTGACTCACCAAAATGTCTCAAATTCTTCTCTGTTATAATCTTCACTCTCACCTTCTAAACTCAGGTCTTTGTTCTCACCTGGACTATTGCAATGGCTTTTTGATGAATTTTTCACTATTTTTGACTATTAGACCACTCTGATTTATTCCCTCACATTTTTTAAAGATTTTATTTATTTATTTATTTATTTATTTATTTATTTATTTATTTTTCAGGGGAGGGCAGAGGGAGAGGGAGAGAGAGGATCCCAAGCAGGCTTCACAACCCAGCATGGAGCCCAATGTGGGGCTCGATCTCATGACCATGAGATCATGACCTGAGCCAATATATTGATATTTTTCCCCAATAATTCAATTCTAATTGTTTTACTTCCTAGTTAAAAATATCATGGGAAAACTCCTTACGAAGACCAAAAGGACCAGTGTCTGCTTCCCTTTCCAGCTATGTATCCTACCCAGGATCCTTATCCACTGAACTATGTTTCCACTATAGTAACTATATATCCAAATGTATCAACTATATATTTAGAGCTCCCCATATGTGCCACTGTTTACCAGACCTCTGTTCCTTGACATAAGCCATTTCTCTGGCAGGAATATCCCTCCACCTTTCCTAAGGCCCAGTCATGCTTTATAATTCAACTTGTAGGCTTTCCCTGATATGTGTGTACACACATACACACACAGAATATGTGTTACTCCCTCTTTCGTGCTACCTTAGCACATTGCTTGGATCTATATTAGAGAAATTGTTACATCATAGTGACTGCATTTATCTACAGGACTGTGTCTCCTAACTAAACCATGAGCATATCAGGCCAGGGCCAAAAACTTTCAGTTTTGTATATTTCACTGCTAACACCATAAGTACCTGGTACACACACACTCAGTTAACAGTAAATGCTGAATGAATGCATGTGTGAGTATTTGTTGATTGATTTTCTCACCTTTCTACTACCTTTCTATTATATGGTAGTGGGATTCTGAAAGTTAACTCCTCCTCCTACCATGTGCCAGTTTATTAGTTTCCACGGACAGTTATAGCAACAAGAAAGAGGATACAAAGAACAATCCTGTTTTTACCAAAACTCTTGTCATATTCTGGCATACTCATTTCCACCCGAGTAAACATCTCAAACTAGACAATAAAATGCTATATCTGAGCTTCCAAAGGTAATTTTAAAGTCCTGCCAGAGATTCAGAAGTGTTTGTGGGGAAGTTATGATGGCTGGAAAACAAGAACAACAGAAAGCTATTTTGAGGATTCTATAGATAAGGTTAAGGGGCGTGAAATTTTCTAGCTGCTCACTACATCTCAGGGTCACAGGCTCCATAGTGTAGAATCAAAGTACTAAACAAGTAAGAGAATACCAAATCTAAGTGTTTGGGTCACAAGAAAGTGATACAACATGACTCTATATCTTTTGAAAGTGATGCTTATGAAGTGCTATTCAAATTTTCGGTTGTAAGACCAGAATGATAGGGTTTCTAGGCTTTTGATCAGTAAAAATTGACCGTAAGCCCCTAAAAGTGTGGTCTTGTCTGTTTGTCACTGAATACCTTTTTTAGCCTAAGAGAGAAAAGTAAAATAGAAGGTTAATAGGAATTTAGAAAATTATCTAAATTGTTAACAATGGCTGAGTCCTCTGTGTACTTAATTGTTTTAATATATTCTTGTAACATAGAATCTTTTAACATTCCTGGCCAACATACCCGAAATAAAAATTTATTTGGCACTATTAATGTATAGTAACAGAAATATTACAAATATGGGTGAGGTTGAAAAGCTACCCTAGAGAAGAATTCTGAGCACCTAGCTTTTCAGAGTATTAAGACAACAAGAATGAATGTCGAGATCCAACCACACATTATTGAATTCTGACGAGTCAATAAGGCTAATTCTTGGCTGAAATAGACCTCAGCTCAACCTGTTCAGCCTCCTTAATTTTACAAGTGAAAAACTGAGTCTGAAAGCAAAGAGATATATCCAGGATCCAAGAGTGACCAGTGGCAGATACTAGTCTCTTAAATCTCAGGACAGATGCCAGGATGGAAAATCCACACTGCTGCTTCCTGTCAATTTCCAAACTTCTTCAAAGCCTTTTTAAAAAACTGGCAATGTATAAAAAGAGCCATAAAACTTTATTCTTTGGAATATACTAAAGACAAAATAGTGTACAAAGCTATTCCTATTAAACATAATGGTTTTGTTTATGGCTATATCTCCAGCAACTAGAATAGTCCCTGGAACTTACTAGGAATTGATAAATATTTATTAAATAAAATAAACCCCCAAACCCAAGAATAAGGTAATATCTAAGAAGCTGTAGCATATGGATATGGAGCTATTGACAATGACCAGAAAACCACAATGAAATACCACTACACACTCACTAGAATGACTAAAATTAAAAAGACTGGCAATACCAAGTGTTGGTGAAGATACAGTATAACTGGAACCCTCATACACTAATGTAACGGTAGGACCATGAATTGGCACAACCAACCACTTTGGAAAATATCTTGTCAGTATCTGTTAAAGCTAACCATATGCCTATCCTATGCCCTAGCAATTCTACTCCAAGATGTATATATCCAATAGAAATAAATAAATAGGGGAGCCTAGGTGGCTCAGTCAGTTGAGTGACCAACTCTTGATTTGTGCTCAGGCCACGATCTCATGGTTCACAAGTTCAAGCCCTCTCAAGCTTGGGATTCCCTCTCTCTCTCTCTCTCTCTCTCTCTCTCTCTGCCCTCCACTGCTCAAGCTCTCTCCCTCTCTAAATAGGTAAAGAAACATCAAAAAAATTTTTAAATAAAAGGAATGAGTAAATATATCCACCAAAAGACATGTCCAACAACACATATTATTATTTATAATAATAGGAAACTAACTGGAAATAACCCAAATTTCTACCTACAGGTGAATGAATAAGTAAATTGCAATATAGTGTGGTATAGCTTATAATGGATGCTATACAGCAACATGAAAGAATAAATTAAGATACTCAACAACATGAATGAATCTCACAGACATGCTGCAATCTCATGGTTCGTGAGTTAGAGCCCCACACCGGGCTCTCTGCTGTCAGCACGGAGTCTGCTTGGGATCCTCTGTCTCCCTCTTTCTCTGCCCCTCCCCTGCTTGAGCTTTCTTTCTCTCTCAAAAATAAATGAAACATTAAAAAAATAAAACTCAAAAAAAATTTTAAAAGACTTACGAAATTTTTACTAGAGCAAACAAATTATTCATAAATCAGTCATTAAACAATTCGTTATGCTAAGCATATGTTATCCATAAGCTAAGCATTGGATCAAGTACAACAGAGGGGTGCCTGGGTGTCTCAATCAGTTGAGCGTCTGACTCTTGGTTTCAGCTCAGGTTAAGAGCTCCCAGTTCTTGTGTTCGAGGTCCACGGTGGGCTGGGGTGCCTGGGTGTCTCAATCAGTTGAGCGTCTGACTCTTGGTTTCAGCTCAGGTTAAGAGCTCCCAGTTCTTGTGTTCGAGGTCCACGGTGGGCTCTGGTCCACGGTGGGCTCTGCACTGCCAGTGCAGAGCCCGCTTGGGGTTCTTTCTCTCCCTCCCTCTCTCTCTGTCCCTCCCCCGCTCATACTCTCTATCTCAAAATAAATTAACTTTAAAAAAAATGTAGAGTAGAAACAAAAAGGCAAAGATCCCTTCCCTGTGCAGGAGATACAAGTGAATCCTTTTTTCCCATAGTTTGAGTGATAAAGGCAAACTACGCTTTTGTGCTGATCTCTCAATAATAGTGCAGCTTAGGCTACATCAGTTTGTACTTGTTCACAAATTGTGATGTATACGTTCTTACATCAGCATGTGGATTACTTCTCTAATTGGATTCTAAGCCTTTCCAGGGCACGGACTGTGATTCTATTTTTTTTTTTTTAATTTTATGAGTAATCCTTGTACAGGGTTCACAGAGAACAAGTGCCCAGTAAATATTTTTAGCAAATAGATTGATTCCTTCTCCTTGGAAAAACAATATATGGCATACAGGCAACCAGGAAAATGCCCCATTACCTTCTAATGGCCTCACCCTCCTGCAGAGAGGACCATCACACTAGACACTGAAAGCCATTCAATAGTCCTTTGGGAACTCAACCAAGGGGAATATTTAAATCTGTTTACTGTGCTTACTCAATACAAAGAATCATTTACTTGATACCATCCAGTCTTGTGGATTGAAATGTTTTACCTGAATGTATGATTTCAGGACAAAGAAAAAATATTTTGAGAAAGCCCTCATGCCAATTCTTTTTTTTTAATGTGTATTTATTCATTTATTTATTTTTGAGAGAGAGAGAGAGAGAGAGAGAATGCAAATAGGGAAAGGGCAGAGAGAGGGAGACAGAGAATCCCAAGCAGGCTCCATACTCTTAGCCCAGAGTCTGACACAGGGCATGATCCCATGAACCATGAGTTCATGACCTGAGCTGAAATCAGGAGTCAGACATTTAACTGACTGAGCCACCCAGGCACCCCTGCTCCATGCCAATTTTTAACAGTACACACGTAGCAAGTCAATGACTGTAGACAGTGAAACTGAACTAGACAAAAATTCAGATTCAAGCCTGTTTGGGCCAGCTCTTGATAATAATATTAAATAGGAAAATCTTCAAGCTCTATCTTTCACAGAAACAATGAGAAAAGTAAGAAAAAACATCAGATATACTTAGTTCTATCACCACTACAGTCATTTAGCTACAAATAACCTTCAAAAACTAAAGTTCTATAATATTATCATTGGTAATTTTTCACAAGCCCTTGCCCTCTAATCAGTGTTGACAAGACTGTCTCTTGCTATGTCACACCAGTACATTGGAAACACATTTATAATTGGCAGGGTATCATGCCCCCAAGGTTTAGTCCAAAGTTCTCTACCAGAATTTCTAATGACACCAACTAAACTAATAAGAATTCATTTAAATAGCTATTGTTCAGGGTAATTTTTTCTGATTATTCTACATGCTCATTCTGGAAAATTTAGAAAAGCTAAGAAAAAATTTTAAGTTACTCATTATCCCACAACCTATGGGGAAAAAAACACTATGTGTTTTCCTTTACACATAGAAACATATCTTTATATAATGAAAACCATATTTTTATTCTGTTCTATAATTTTACTTTTTGGTGAATGCTATATGGTAGTAAGCCTGCTCTGCATCACCAAAATAGTTCCATGAACATTATTGTAACGCAATTTTACCTTATGTAAGTACCATAACTTATTTACTCTTTCCTTTATTGATGTAGAGCAAATCTTTGGTTGTCATTTTGCCATTTCTGCCATACCTGTACCATTTGAGGAAATGATGATGCAAGGGGCAGAGTATGGAGTTGAGCACTTACCAGTCAAGTGATTTTGAATACTTAACTACTTTGAGCTTATTTCATCATCACTAACACTGAATAATGTTTACTTCACTTTTGTTATGAGAACTAATTGATATGATCCATGTGCAAACGTTTGCTGAAGTATACAGTGGTGAATCCTACAACTGTTTTTTGTCATCACTATCATCAAATGAACAGTGATAAAGCCCTTAAGTATTACTGAGAGGCATATGTTATTGTTCCCAACACAGCAAAACTACACAATAATCTGCCTCTACAACTAAAGAATATATGTAAGAGCTATCACGGAGTTAATCAGCATCCACCTTTCTATTATGGTTTTAGCTAGTGTTCCTTTCACTCATCTATAAAATTGTCTCAATGGTAGTTCCTGATTTTTACATAAAAAATGTCTAAGGTAACAATTTTAGTTGGAAGGTGTTATCATGGGATTTGTTTGAAGGCAATTTTGGGCTAGCAAGTGAATATTTTTATTTAGTGTTCTAAAACGATAAAAACATGAATTCTAAAGATGCTTTCTTTCACACTTTAAATGATTTTGAAAAAATAGCAAGAGATCACATCAAAATATAACTTTATTCTTATTTGGAGGACTCAGAGATAACAAAAGGCTAAGCTTCTGCCACTAAATTGTCCACCACTTGCCAGCCTTGTCACTATTTAAGATTCCTGCTTCCTCTCTTGGCCTCCTCTCTTCTACTTTATTATTTAATTCGTACTCTTTTCCATGGTTTTGGCTTTTTTTTTTTTTTTACACTTAGCATTAGCCAATTATCGTGACCCTTTTCTACCAATAGTGAACTAATCAATCCTACCACAACAGGGATAATTTTGGGTATTTGGCTCTTCTCAACTGTTTTCCTTATTGCTCACATCTTAAAGAACCATTCCTCATTGCCAGAAATGTTTTTTAACTTATAGTTCCTAATGTTTCAGGTTGTCCCAAAAACTGACCTCTGAATAGTTATAATATTTTTACAAAAGAGATGACTGCAAAAATTAACTTACTATTTAACTATTTAAAAAATAAATGAATGAAATAAATTTATTGACAACATATAGTGAAAACAACTGGCTCATTGATTTTTTTTATTCAAAGGAGGATATTTTGGCTTAATGAAGACAAAAGCAAAAATATAATAGCTGATTTTAAAGAAGTTCTTTAACTAAAATCTCAGCATCCAACTTTAATGACTTTTTCCTTCATCAATGATTCACATTTATTGAGCATCCATTGGAGCAATCTGGGACCAGCCCTAAAAGCTCTCACTGTGAGATATTATAAAATAGCTGGAAAAGCCTCTTGAGTACTAATGATCACAAACATCCATAAAGCAAGTCACTATGTATTACATGCACTCAGAGAAGATGAAAATTTGTCTCTGTTATAAGCTGGAACCTAAGTTTGTCTAAGTGTATCAATAATTTACCATTTAAGGAAATTTGGAGAGGATCAACAAAACTTAAGAATCCCGGCTAAAAATAATCAGACCAAAACCTCATGAAATTTTCTATCAAATTTGGAAGAGGACTTTGTCTTTCGGCATGCCTGGAACTTACCAGAAATATAAGGCAGGGCATCGAGACTGTCACATGGCAGATACTAATTGTTCCGATTAAAGTCTAACAAGCTTGCTTCCCTGCTGCTCTGAGAATGTCTCTGACTTTTGATCCTGACATCTGTGTCTTACAAGAATTTCACTCTGCTCTGACATTCCTTCTGATGTTGATCCAGGAATTAATGGATTGTGAAAAAGCTGGCAGGATATCATTTAAAAAATAGAATTCCTAGTGTACAAGTGATGAAAAGGTATCAGAATTCACATACTCTGTGTCTGATACCAACAAAATTCTCAGGTTTGGATGTTTGGATTTTTAATGCTAGTTGAAAACAGGACTGAAAATAAAATTTAGCTAAAATATTCTCATGACAAAAATCGTTATTTCAAAATGTTCTTTTATCACATAGGAAGGGAAGAATACATATTTTTACAAATTACTAATACAAATTCTATATGAAATACTTTGCTCTGAATGACTTCTTTTAATATATACAGTTATTCATCTTTTATAAGGAATACGATGTTTTTATACAATGGAAAATTTTGCTTAGAAAATGTGAGCTTTAAAAAATTACCGAAAATGACCCAGTAATATTTATTTTATCTTTCTAATAATTTATAATTTGGTTAGAGACATAGAACCCAAGTAAACTACTGATAAAAGGGGGAATCTTAATTAAGGAAAGTATCTAATTTTTAAATATAGAAAAGTTTAAATTAAAACTGTCTTAAGATGTGTTTTAAATTAAGGAATTCTCTTCAGGATTGAAATTTTACACATCAGAAGATACTGCCTTGCTTTTCATGGTTCTGGATAATTACTAGATGCCAGTGGATAACTTAAACATAGCTTAGAGTCATTGACATTAATGTGTGACAAGCATTACAGAACATATTTAGTAATTTTAAATGGAAAAAGTAAAAGGATTTTTGAAAAACAGGGAAAAGTACCATAGTGGCAATAATATAATTTTTTGAGTAAGGGAAAAATTCTCCTTCATGTCATAATAATCAGAAATTCAACAAATTAAAAAGGAACACAAGTCAATTTAATTGTTAGAGCTATAATTAATGTGAAAATTAATAAGGTTAGTTATTTAATTCATCTATTCAAGCAAATATCTAATTTTCACATTAAAAAGAGCATCTTTGTTTTTAAAATCCATGGATTTCTGATGATTTGTTTAGATAGATTATTTTAGTAATTTTTATACCTCATCTGTTATTTCAAGAAATAAGGTGACAAATTCATTAAAATAAGTAAAAATGACTGACAGCATGCTATCATTGACCACTAAAAGTCATCTTATATTGATTTGTGTTATCTTATGATATTAATTGTTTAATGTTTTACATATTACTTTTTATGACATGTCAAACTGCCAAGTACTCTACAAATTACATGATCACTACACTAAAGTATGCATTACTTGTTCTTTAAGAGAAAGACTTTCTGGTTCCCAAATCTCCTCCAATCAGCTCTCTTTACACATCCCCTATTAAGGCATTTTCTACACTTCACAAAATCAAATAATTGTCAGTCATCTCCATTATATTGTAAGCCCCTTAAGAGTGAAGACCAGGCCTATCATCGTTATTGTTATACCTCCGGACTTAGACAGTACTTAATAAATGCCCAGTGAATAAATAAATGAATGTGGATCCTACTAGGTTATTTCTTATTTCAATGATTTCTTTGCATCTTTCTTTTATTGTATGCTGACAAATGCTTCTTGAACAAGTATATAAAATATATTAAATATTAAATTAAAATCTGTGTGTTATTAAAATTAAATAATATATTAACATTATTAGGAAATATATAGCAGCCATACACTTTTTCAATATGGTCATTTTATAAATGTCAAAACTCTGTCATATTAATTACCCAGTTATATAGCTTAAACATTTTAAGAAAGTATTGAATAATTAAAGAGATATTAAGTCTAGAAAATGTGATATTCAAAGCAGGAAGAAAGTGTCACAATATCCACAATCACCATCTGCACCCAGATAGTTTCTTAAGGTTTCTTGACATTGCCTTTGACACCCAGTACCCTTTCCCCCACCTAGCTTGCCTAAAATAATCAATCATTGAATAAAAATATATGAAGAAGTGGTGCCCAAACTAAAAATCAAGACAGAGAGGGAGAGGAAAAAAAGACGGTGAAATACAAGATGAAGCATTAAATCAGAAAGGGTTTGGCCACATTAAAAAAAATAAAACTGTGAAATTTGCAAAAGTAAGACAGAGATTTAGAAGTATGATATATGACTGGGGGGATAAAAATAAGACAGTTGGGAAATGAAAATGAAGAGAACAAATTAGACAAGCCATTCATTTTAATCTTTAAAAGACTGTAACTCACTGTCATCAGACAGGATGTGTGAGAGTTAGCACATTTTCTTTTATGCTTCTGAAGGCTTTTTCCCCTTAAAAGTAGAGCCTTAAGTTGAAAAGTAAAAAAAGAAATGGTATTTGTTTTTAAATAAGTCATTTTTAGATTTCCAGCTGGCTTCACTTTGATACAGGCAAGGAGATACAGGGACTGTGAATTCTGAGTCTGCCTCCATATTGCATCACAGTATCAAAAATCTCAAAAGTGGTTTGAACCATGAGCCATAAAAAAATACAAGGCACTTAAGACTATGAACCTAGGTACCCAGCCTACAAATCTCCACTCCAGCAGCAAGTCTGGCATGGTAGGTACTATGGTCCTCTCAAACTGGCCATTCTCCTTTAACTTGTTTTAAATGATGGAACCATAAAGTTATGTGATTTTGTCCAAGCTATTCACACCAGGACAATTTTGCACTGTTTCAAATTTATAACAATGATAGATAAAATCAAAAAGAAGAAAATAAAATCCAAACAACAGAGCCAGGCTCAAAGCCGAGATAAACTTCAGAGATAAGAAAGGATTAAAGTTATTGGCCAGTTAGTTGGGAAGAGCGGAGGTGTACAGATGCTGTTGAGAGTCTAATTCCTGTGAGCTAATGAGTATGAAGGTGCTCCACATAATCAGAGTTCAATAAGGGCATTTCCTTGGAAAAGAGGCTCAGGTGAACAAAAAAAAAAAGCATCTAACCCACTGCTTTGGATATATGATATATTATATAGAAAGCCAAGTGATAATTGAGAAAAAAGACGTGGCCTTGTTGGTAGGAATTCTAACATGCATTAAAAGACTGGGTTCTGAACTCCCTGCTAGTCCAGGAAGATAATCATAAAACCGCTTGACAACGAAGGGTGGGCAACAGAAGAAAGGTGAAAGGGGAAAAAAACAAAAATTTCCATTGAAAATAAGCTTGCAAATCAAAATGCCAACCCAGGGGCACCTGGGTGGCTCAGTCAGTTAAGTGTCTGACTTCAGCTCAGGTCACGATCTCACGGTCCATGAGTTCGAGCCCCGCGTCGGGCTCTGGGCTGATGGCTCAGAGCCTGGAGCCTGCTTCGGATTCTGTGTCTCCCTCTCTCTCTGACCCTCCCCGTTCATGCTCTGTCTCTCTCTGTCTCAAAAATAAATAAACTTAAAAAAAATTTAAAAAAACAAAATTCCAACCCAGATGAAAAATAAAATGCCAAGAAAGACAGCCAAAAAAACAATGAAACATGAATTTAGTCTAGATGCAATTAGCCTTCCAGGATGCTACAAGAGGTAAGTAAAGGAATAACTTATTTATAAAGAACAAAAATGTGAAAAAAGGGCAAAATTAAAATTAAGACACATGGATACCAAAATGAATTAGTAAGTGAGAAATGAAAAATATAGTGACTCAAGAGAATGAAAAGACAAGCTTGGGAGAAAATATTTTCAAGAGACATATCTGATAAAGGACTGTTTTCCAAAATATCCAAAGAACTCTTAAAACTCAATAATAAGAACAATTAGGATACAAATGACCTGATTAAAAAATGGGCCAAAAACCTTGACACCTCCCCAAAGATATACAGATGGCAAATAAGCATATGAAAAAATACTCATTATATGTCATCAGGAAAATGCCAATTAAAACAATAAGAGAATAACAACGTACACATATTAAAAGAGCCAAAATCCAGAGTCCTGAGAACAGTGAGAGGATGGCGAGGATATGAAGCAACAGGAACTCTCATTCATGGCTAGCAGGAATGCAAAATGGTAGAGCCACTTTAGAAGACAGTTTTGCAGTTTCTTTACAAAACAAAACAAACTCTTAACCCATGATCTAGCAATTACACTCCTTGGTACTTACCCAAAGGAGTCAAAAACTTCTGCGTACACAAAAACTTGCACACAGATGTTTATAGCAGCCTTATTCATAACTGCCAAAACTGGGACACAAACAAGATGCCCTTCAGTAGATGAATGGATAAACAAACTGTAGTATATCCAAATAATGGAATATTGTTCAGCCCTAAAAAGAAATAAGCAATCAAGCCATGAAATTACATAGAGGAAACGTAAATGCATAATTTTAAGTGAAAGAAGCCAATATGAAAAGTCTACATACTATATGAGTCCAACTATATGACATTCTGGAAAAGGCAAAATCATAGAGTAAAAAGATCAGTGGTTGCCATGGTTTAGGTTGGAGGGAGGGATGAATTGGCAGGGCACAGAGGATGTTTAAGGCAGTAAAACTATTCTGCATGACAGATACTATAATGGTGGATACATGTCATTCTTCATTTGTCCAAACCCATAGAATTTGTAACACCAAGAGTGAACACTAATGTAAACTATAGACTCTGGATGATAAGATGTGTCAGTGTAAGTTTATCAATTATAGCAAATTTACCATCTGGGGAAAGATGTTGATAATGGATAGGTTATGAATGTGTAGGGGCAGAGGGTATATGGGAAACCTGTACTTTCAATTTTGTTGTGAACTTAAAACTTAAATAATAAAGTCTATTTAAAAGAAAACTTAAGGGGCACCTGGGTGGCTCAGTCAGTTGAGGGTCTGACTTCGGCTCAGGTCATGATCTCACGGTTTGTGAGTTCAAGCCCCGCGTCAGGCTCTGTGCTGACAGCTCAGGGCCTGGAGCCTGCTTCAGATTCTGTGTCTCCCTCTCTCTCTGCCCCTCCCCACCCTTCACTCTCTTTCTCTCAAAAATAAATAAACATTAAAACAATTATTTTTAATTTAAGTGTGCATGGAGAAAATTAGTGGCATATGTAATCCTAAAGAAAAGATGATCACCAATTATTTTTTACTTTGGAATATTTAATGTGGTGACATAATTTTATGTCAAGACTATATTGCAGGAAAAGCCTGGATTATAGCAAAAGGGGGAATTATTTTCACAAAGATTGATATAAATATTACTTATAAAAATTGCCCCAAGCTTTTTGAAAGACACTTCTTTAAGTGTTTATTCTGGGTTTGAGAGAATATTATGCATACATTATTGATATTGCCCCAATGGTGACCACCCAAGCATAGCCACTGACCAAAGTAAGTTAGGCAAAGGATGAGGACAAAGTTGAAGAGTCAAAGAGCTGCTACCCCAGATCCATATGTAGGACACAGCTCCACAGGAAGCATGACAATGTGAAGTTACTGAAGATCTGAAGGTCTTCCATCTTTTTTTCAAAATAATAAACAAGCGTCCATTTCTGTCTACTATAAATCTTAGTCATAAGAATCTAATAGCACACATAAGCTTAGCATAACTACATAACTACAAAATGCAATGATTTATACCAAAGTATATCCAAAATAAATAAACATGTCAGTCCAAAAGGGAACAACATAGAACTCTATAGATTTTTAAGAATAAATGTGGCTTTGTAAAATACATATACAGTGTCCCATCCATCCCCCAGATCTCAGCACTTGCCTTTTGACCAGAGTAGCCCAACCAGAGACTTGTTCTGTTTCTGAAATCACAGGCTGCTGGCTGTAGACTGAGGTACCTACATAACAGGTGCTCCAGCTTCCCTGTAACACCCATTGGCATGGCCTGATAGAACCTCCTCACCAGGCCTAATTGTAGACCTCTCACTCCTACCCAGTGGCTCCCCTGTTGATGTTGAGGCATAGGATGCCACAGGAACCTGTTGGGTAATCTCATATGTATAACCTAGAAGTGTGAGAGAGTTGATGCTCTTCAGTGCTAACATTTCACCAATGGGAAAGAAAACCATTGGATAATGTTTTCCCTCTCTCTCCTACAGAACTGACAATTCTGAGATGTAGTTCATGTGGCTGAAAAGGGAGTAGCTCAACAAATTGAGAATTGAGTCACACTTAATGGTTGCAAGCTCTATAACTCATTTTTGCATGGGCTCTTCCTCCATCTCTAATTCCCCTTATCCATTGCTTCTGCTCCTGAAATTAATCCACTAATAAAATAATAGCACAGAAGTCCTCTCCCTGATGCTTTGTTTCCACGCTATTCAATGAAGAAGTAATTAAATTAAAAATCTTCAGTTGAAAGATAGTTTTAAAAGAAGAACAAAGCACATTGTTTGTTTGTTATAGATAAGGACTTTATTTTATATATGTAAACTTTAAATCTAAGTTAGTTACCTATAATGTAATAATGTAATATGTAATATTACATATAATGTAATAATGATTTCAGGAATAGAATTTAGTGGTTCATCACTTACATATAACACCCAGGGCTCATCCCAGCAAGTGTCCTCCTTAATGCCCCTTGCCCATTTAGCCCATCTCCCCATCCAACACCCCTCCAGAAACCCTCAGTTTGTTCCCTGTATTTAAGAGTCTCTTATGGTTTGCTTCCCTCTCTGTTTTTATATTATTTTTACTTCCCTTACCTTATGTCATCTGTTTTGTATCGTACATTCCACATATGAGTGAAGGCATATGATATTTGTCTTTGACTGGCTTATTTTGCTTAGCATAATACACTCTAGCCCCAAACACATTGTTGCAAATGGCAAAATTTCATTCTTTTCCATTGCCGAGTAATATTCCATTGTATAAATATATACCACATCTTCTTTATCCATTCATCAGTCAATAGACATTTGGTTCTTTCCATACTTTGGCTATTGTCAATGGTGCTGCTATAAACATTGGGGTGCATGTGCCCCTTCGAAACAGCACTCCTGTGTCCTTGGGATAAATACCTAGTAGTGCAATTACTGGGTCATAGGGTAGTTCTATTTTTAATTTTTCATGTGTCTGTTAGCCATCTGGATGTCTTCTTTGGAAAAGTGTCTATTCATGTCTTTTTCCCATTTCTTCACTGGGTTATTTGTTTTCTGGGTGTTGAGTTTGATAAGTTCTTTATAGATTTTGGATACTAACCCTTTGTATGTTTGAAAAATTAAAAATATATTCCCAAATAAATTATGGGATAAAGGGACATCACCATTAATGCTATAAAATATTTAGAACTAAACAACAATAAAAATACTACACATTAGTGTGCTGGTAAATATTTTAACAATCAACTTTCTTGGAGGGGGGTACCCAAAAACCAAAAAGCTGACTTTTAGAGCTTGCCAATTTCTACGGTGTAAATACTCCCATCATGGCTAATTTCAAGGTACAAGATATAAATGTGGAGTTGGGAGAGATGCATGCAATCAGCTCTTGTGAGTACTGAGTCAACTGCAGCATATCATTGATACTATATGTCAAAATCTGTGGGATGAATCAAAGCTTTACTTAAAGGGAAATTCAGAGCTTTAAATACACTTACTAACATTAAGAATGATATAAAATAATACATTTAAGCATTCAATTTAAGAGACTAGAAGTAAAACACAATAAATTTAAATAAAGCAAAAATCCATGAATTAAAAACATTAGGAATTAAAAAGAAAGTATTATAAAACAGTACAGAATTTTAAAAATTGTAAGCAAATAGTATGATTTATGCCACCAAATATGAAAATTTACCAGAAATTATACCACCAAATATGAAAATTTACCAGATAATTTTCTAGATATAAATTACAAAAAAATATTTAAGACACTAGCAAAATCTGAAAAAAAACAACTTTAAAAATTGAATTAGTAAGCAAATGTCTCCTCCTTCCACACAGATACTTGATCCAATACTTTTACAGGGTAGTTTTTATAAGCCTGTAAAGAATAGATTACATAGATAGGGATTTTCATTCATAAGATGATAGTTGGCTATCAAACTGCAGCACACATTATTTTAATGGATAATCTCCTCACTTTAAGGTCAACATATTAACAATCTTAATTCCATATATAATCTTAATTCCCTTTTCCATATAACAGGATATTCACAGGTTCTGGGGATTAACACATGAACGTATTTGAAGGCCATTCTTCTGCTTACTTCACTCTTCTACATCGTTTGTTAAATTTCCTCCTACAAACCTTCTAGAATTTGTTGTTTTTAGATAAATATTTTCTATAACATTTTCTAATTGTTACTGATAACAGACAGAAAACCTGTTGGTTTTGACTTATAGTACTCTGAAGGCCCTGGCGACTTGAGGTCCTTTATTTTTCTTGTATTTTAGAAAATTCTCAGTAATTTTTTCAGAGACTGAGATTAAATTCTCCCCCAAATACAATGTAAAGTTTATTGTAGTTACAATCAAAGTTACAATAAAATTTTTCAAAGAATTTCATAAGCTGATTTGTGGAAGAGAAAATAGTCAAAAGTAAGAAGGGTAATTTTAAAAAAACAAAGGAGAAAGGACAGAGTGAGGTACTTGCCCTACCAAATATCAAGACTTATTATAAAAGTAGACTAATTGAGAGAATGCAGATTTGACATAGAGCCTAAAATATTAAATAATGGAGTAGAAAATAGAAGTAAAAAAAAAGAGGCTCACATATATGAAAACTTGATATACGACAGAGATGGCATTATATAACCTACTGTGAATAAATATATCATCAGGATAATAAATTTGCTAAAACATCATGACTTTTCATATGGAAAAAAATTGGTCCTATATGGTTCATCACAAATTTCATATAGGTAAAAGATCTAAATATTATTATAGCAAAACCTTAACAGAGAAAATATAGAATGTCTTTATGGCCTTAGAGAAAATAAGACATGCATAGGAGAAGGTATTTGTAATGCAAGGATTAGTATACAGAATATATGAAGAACTACAATTCAAGAATAAGAGATAAAATATCTCACAGTAGAAAAATAGGTAAAATATACAGACAATTTGAAGAGAAAAATGGTCAATGGGCCAAAAATATATGAAAATAAGTTCACTTTACAAACAATGAGAGAAATGTAGTTTTTTTAAACATGAAAACTACTGTAATACTATTTTACACCCATTATATTGTCAAAATATAAAAGATTTTACTCTTTATGTTACAGTCTGTTCATTGGTATAAATCAAGGTCACTACTAACTGACATCTTGTCAAGGCCAATGATAATTCTCCATTATCTTCTCATTTTAATCTTTAGCACCATTTGATATGTTCATTCCTTCCTTCTTACAACATTTTCTCTGAGCTCTGTGCCTTAACGGTTACCTATTCCTTCTTTGGTCCTTTCGTTCATCCTTGCTTAACCAGGACATTGGAGAATTCCAAGTTTTGTCATCTGCCTTTCTCTACCTACCCTCCCATCTTTGGTTATCTCAACCATTGACAAACTTTCAAATACTATCTACATGCTAATATTTGCCAAACCTGTATCTCTCACCTAGATCTCTTTGTTTGTACACCCAATTGCTAACTCAACATCTCACTTAACTATCTTCTGGCACACATGCTCTTCCCTCACCTCAATCTTCCTCATTTTAGTAAATGGGGCCAAGATTTTGGTCTCGGGCCAAATAAGACGCATCTTCCATTCTTGTTGTTTCTTAACACTTAAAGTCCAATCCAACACTATATTTTGTCAGATTTCCAATATGTATCCTGAATCTTATTATTTCTCACAATTTCCACTCTTCCAACCTCACAACATTCGTAATCCATGCAAATCAATTTCTGCCTGGATATTTCAGCAGCTTCCTAAGTAGTTTCTTATTCTCCTACAGCCCTCCTCCACACAGGAGTCAGCATTCACCTCCAAGATTAAAATTCCCCAATATCTTTCAAAAGTAAACTACAAAATCCTTATCATGCTTCATAAAACTCTCCATGATCTCCCCCTCAGTCATAATCAAGCCATGATGACCTTCTTTCTTTAGTCCCTCAAATGTACCACTCTTTCTTATTTCAGGATCTTTGTATTGCTTTTGCTACTTACAAAACTCTCCCACCACATGTTCACATGAATGGATCTTTCCCATCATTCAGAGCACCACTCGAATATCACTTCTTTCAGGGTTGCCTTATCAACAAAAATCAACCCCTTACTGAAGCAATATCCTACTTCATGTCTTTGATAGCAAGTACCTGAAATTAACAATACCTAAAATTGTCTTGTTTATTCATTTGCATATGTTTTATTTTCTGCCTTCCTCCTCTTTAAGCCCTTTAAGGCAAGAACGTGGTCTTGTATGCCTCTAAATTCCACAATTCCTGGTACGTTTGGCAGATAGTAGGTACTCAAATAAATACATACCATCAAATGTGAAATTTAAAGTGTTAGGGAAACATCATGTTCAAATGGATACTTGGAGAATCAGAACTTGGATTTAAACAAGTAGTAATTGCAGAAATACAAAATCTTCAGCCCGTGGCATGGAGGTAGGTGTAAACAATATTGTTCTCTCAGAAAACATACTTGGGAGGGAAAAAGGCAGAAATTTTTAAAAAGGAGAACACAGGTGAATGGTCTGAGAGAAGTAAAACCAGAGAGTTCACAAGAGCCAGATGGCTTTCCAAAGTAATTAAATACTGGCAAATATTACAGAAATATTAAGGAGGATGGAAAAAAACCTGTGGATTTAATAAGTAAGGGGTATTATTACCCTTTTCGACATTTAGAGAATTACTTGTATTAAAAACATTAAAGAATAAACTTAGATGAAATCTAAAGTCCTAGAACATCTATAATGTGTGGTTGAAGTATTTAGAGGGGCAGTCATTGCACAGTGGGTCTCAGTCAGAGACAAAACTGACTGAGACAAAAGTCAGTCTAATTGTGGCAAAAGTCAGTTAAGGGGTTGAACAATGACTTCATGGTGAAAAACTTAAGACAGAGAATAAAAATTCCTCTTCTGAGTTCTTTAGCAATATGAAATAACACTGGGAAGGTTTGTCAAGGGAATAGAAGAGTTGTGGAAGGATTCCTGCTAGGATAGAGGAATAAGCATAAAGTGGAGAGAAACCAATGTATAGTAAAGTTCAAGGAAGAGGGAAGGTCCACCAGAGATAATACGATGGGATTGGACCAGAGGAAAAAAAACAAATGAGGGGTAAGCCTAGCAATGAGGGACTAGCCTAGCCTAGTTCTTCCTCCTTTCACTTTTATTATTAATCAGTGAGCAAACATAAATGTCTACCAGTGTCTGTCACACTGGAGGTGCTCAATAAATCTTAGTCTATCCTCACATCCATGCCCATATTTTTCTCACCAGAATTCAATCATCCTTCAAGTGTATGTGAAAATTTTGTGTGCCAGTTCCTCAGGCTGCTGGAACCCCCTGGATTTCTCAGCTTTTCTTTTCTTTTCTAATTTTAATTTGATTTTTAAGTAAACTCTATGCCCGTGTGAGACTTGAACTCATGACCGAGATCAAGAGTCATATAGTCTACAGACTGAGACAGCCAGGCACCCCTTTAGCTTTCCTTGAATGATCCAAGTCAGGGCCTTTCCTGGCAAAGAGAAGGTAATTCTTCAGTAGTAAATCCTTGTATATGGCTGGAGACACCATCCCACTTACCACCAATCATTTCCATTCCTAAGAAGTACTACCTTCCTGTATGAGGCTCCAGGTAAATACTAAAGAACCATAGCATTTACTGAGCTCCTACTATGGAGTTCAGAATAGGCCAACCACTATTCCCAGCCTTTTGTGTATTAATTATAATGATTAATTATGTTAATCATTAACACTCACAGAACCCTATAGATATTCTCATTCAGATTGTAAGAATCCCCAGGCATAGAGGTTATCTTATTCAGTCTCACAGTAAGAGACAGGGAGGGGATTTGAAGCCAGGAGGTCTGACTCTTACCTCTGGATTCTACTGCCTTCCTGAGCCATGAAAGGATAAATATCTCTATTGCCTTGGAGTCTGTTCCTTTGCCATAAGCAGACAAGTTGCATATATTCTCAAGAAGGCTATTTATCAATTATCAAGCTCCATAATTTGGCTACTTCTGAAAACATTTATGAATTTAAACTCTAGACAAAGTAATTTTTCTTATTTATAGATGATCATCCTCCATGACTCCACATGCATATTCAAGAATCCATTTTCATCAGTCAGACTGAGCTGGGGAATCAGAGCTAGACTGCCCTCACATGCTTAAGCTTTTGTATTTTTCATAGGACATACAAACTATCCTAACAATAAATGTGTAATAATAATTATTATAATGAAGACTGTATGATGTCTTGACTGGCTAGACTATGATTTAATCATTTTTCTCTTTATTAGAGACCATCTATGTTAATAAGAAACAAATATTTATATCCACACAATTGTATCCCCAAAATCAGTGGCTATAATCCACATTGGCTGCTGCCTGAGTTGTTTTTTTAATTATTTCCCCTATTTCCCCATACCACCTCCACTGTTTTAAGTTGTGAGGCTTTGGGATTTGAGAGTTCATTTCAATATGAGATAAATCAAACGTGCTTCCTGGATCAAGATTAGATGAGTTAATTACATACAGACATGCCTAGGTACTTTGTTCTCTAATCAGAAAAAAAACCAAATGGAATAATCGCTTTCAATACTTTGAAGACCTCTGACATACAAGCTATCAATGGTGCAGTTTTCCTTTTTTGCATTTTCTGCTACAAGAATTCATAACGTAGAGCCTATATCCAGTCGTACTTAAAATTCAATATAAGCTGTTATGGAATACCCAACCTTTCAGAATAATTCATTTATGAGCTTTAAGAAAAAGCTAAGCACAGTTGATATATTTTTTTAACGTTTATTTATTTTTAAGAGAGAAAGAGAGACAGAGCATAAGCAGGGGAGGGGCAGAGACAGAGGGAGACAGAATCTGAAGCAGGCTCAGGCTCTGAGCTGTCAGCACAGAGCCCAATGCAGGGCTTGACCCCATGAACTGACAGATCATGACCTGAGCTGAAGTCGGACGCTCAACCAACTGAGCCACCCAGACGCCCCATAGTTGGTATTTTTTAAAGTTCTACACTGCAAATAAATGAATTAGTTTTTATGAAAGGGAAGTATGGGCTTTTATACTCCTAGCATAACTACAAAAATAAATTCCATATAAATTAAAGATTGAAAAGTAAAAAAATAAAATAATAGGAGAAAAATATTCTTTTTTTTTTCCTTGTTGAAGTTTTTGTTTAAATTCTAGTTAACATATTAGTTTCAGGTGTAGAATTTACTGATTCATCACTTACATATAACATCCAGTGCTCATCACAAGTGCCCTCCTTAATACCCATCACCTGTTTAACCCATCCCTGACCCCCGGGCCATGTCCCCTCCAGTAACCCTCAGTTGTTCTCTATAGTTTGTTCTGTACAGTTCTCTCAGTTTGTTCTCTACAGTTTGTCTCTTTTTCTTTTTCCCCCCTATGTTCATCTGTTTTGTTTCTTAAATTCCACATTACAAGTGAAATCATTATGGTATTTGTCTTTCTCTGACTGACTTATTTTGCTTAGCATAATAGTCTCTGTCTCCACCTATGTCATTGCAAATGGCAAGACTTCATTCTTTCTATGGCTGTGTAGTATTACACTTACACACACACACACACACACACACACACACACACATATATATATATATATATATATATATACACCCCATCTTCTGTATCCATTCACCAGTTGATGGACATTGGGCTGTCTCCATAATTTGGCTATTGTTGATAAGGGTGCATGTATCCCTGTGAACCAGTATTTTTGTATTCTTTAGGTAAATACCCAGTAGTGCAATTGCTGGATCAGAGGGTAGGTATATTTTTAACTTTTTGAGGAACCCACACTATTTTCAAGAGTGGCTGCACCACTTTGCATTCCCACCAGTGTAAGATCCTGTTTCTTACATCTTAAAGAGAAAGGGATCCTCTTTCTCTGCACCCTTGCCAACACCCTTGTTTCCTGTGCTGTTCATTTTAGCCATTCTGACTAGTATGAGATGATATTTCATTGTAGCTTTTATTTGTATTTCCTTGATCAGTGATGTTGAGAATCTTTTCATGTGTCTGTTGGCTATCTGTATGTCTTCTGTGGAAAAATGTCTATTCATGTCTTCTGCCCATTTTTAAACTGGATTATTTGTTTTTTGGATGTTGAGTTTGATAAATTCTTTATCCATTTTGAATACTAAACCCCTCATCAGATATGTCATTTTCAAACATCTTCTCTCATTTCAAAGGATGCCTTTTAGTTTTGTTGATTGTTTCTGTGCAGAAGCTTTTTATCTTGATGAAGTCCCAATAGTTTATTTTTGTTTTTGTTTCCCTTGTCTCAAGAGACATACCTAGTCAGAAGTTGCTCTGGCTGGTGTCAGTGAAGTTACTGCCTGTGTTCTCTTCTAGGATTTTGATGGTTTTGAGGTCTCATATTTAGGTCTTTCATCCATTTTGAATTTATGTTTGTGTATGGGTAAGAAAGTTGTCCAGGTTCATTCTTTTGCATGTCGGTGTCCAGTTTTCCCAACACCATTTGTGGAAAAGACCGTGTTTTTTCCATTGGATATTCTCTCCTGCTTTGTCAAAGATGATTTGACCATATAGTTGTAGGGTCATTTCCGGTTTTTCTATTCGTTCCATTGATCTATGTCTCTGTTTTTGTGCCAGTACTATACTGTCTTGATCACTACAGCTTTGTAATATAACTTGAAATCCAGAATTGTGATGCTTCCAGCTTTGCTTTGCTTTTTCAAGATTGCTTTGGCTATCAGGGACTTTCATGGTCCACACAAAATTTTAGGATTGTTTATTCTAGCTCTGTGAAGAATGCTAGTGATATTTTGATAGGGATTGCATGAATGTGTAGATTGCTTCAGGCAGAATAGACATTTTAACAATATTTGTTCTTCCAATCCATGAGCATAGGATGTCTTTCCATTTCTTTGTATCATCTTCAATTTCTTTCATCAGTGTTTTACAGTTTTCAGAGTACAGGTCTTTCACCTCTTTAGTTAGGTTCATTCCTAGATATCTTATTATTTTGGTGTAATTGTAAATGGAATTGATTCTTTGATTTCTCTTTCTACTCCTTATTGTTGGTGTATAGAAATGTAACAGATTTCTTTAAATTGACTTTGTATCCTGTGACTTTACCAAATGTGTGTATCAGTTCTAGCAATTTTTTGGCAGAATCTTTTGGGTTTTCTATGTAGAATATTATGTCATCTGCAAATAGTGAAAGTTTGACTTCTTCCTTGCCAATTTGGATGCCTTTTATTTCTTTTTGTTGTCTGATTGCTGTGGCTAGGACTTCTGGTACTGCGTTAAATGACAGTACTGAGAGTAGATATCTCATAGAGGAAAACTAGAGAAAAATATTCTTATACTCTTAGGATGCAAAAATCTTGCTTAGCATGATACAAAAACAAGAAACTATTCTTTGAAAAATGACAGTGGCAGCACCTGGGTGGCTCAGTCGGTTAAGCCTCTGACACTTGATCTTGGCTCAGGTCTTGATCTCAGGGTTGTGAGTTCAAGCCCTGTGCTAAAGAAAAGCAACAGCTGAAATTGGTATGATGAGCACTGGGTGTTTGTTATATGTAAGTGATGAATCACTAAACTGTACTCCTGGAACCAATATTACACTGTATGTTAACTAACTAGAATTTAAATTAAAAACTGGAAGAAAAAAAGTGACAGCTGATTAAATAGAAATTTAACTACTATATGCCAAAGGACACTAGAAAATCTAAAAGACAAATGATAAACAGGGAGAAATGTATTACATTTCTAAATGACAGATTATTTAAATACACTTAATCCATAAAGAATGTTCACAACTCAAAAAGAGAAGATGAACATAGCTAATTGGGCAAGATTATGAAGGGGCAAATTACAAAAGAAATACAATAAACATATAGAAATATATGTAATTTCATTTAATAATCAGTCAACAGATTCCTTAAGTGAGATAATTTCTTAATCCATCAGGCTGGCACACGTGAACAGAAGTGAGAATGTAGGGAATGGAATATTAATTCATCTATTATACAAAGGTGTAAACCTTCTATTTATTAGGTAATATCTTTGAAAAAATTAAATGTGGATATTCTTTGATGCAGTAATTCTAATTCTAGGAGTTCGTACTAGTATGACTAGAATGGTGCCTCCTCCAACCCCTGCTCTCTATCTCTCTCCCCTTCCAGCTCCTTAGCTGTGATGTTTCTTTTCTGCCAGGGCAGTGATTTGCTGTCCTCCAGGGAAAGCATGCCGTTCTTTGGTCATTTCACCCCAGGCAGAGTGATAAATTTAATTCAGGGGCTATTTTAGCCTCATGTTAAAACCATCTTTTCAGGGGCACCTGGGTGGCTCAGTCAGTTAAGCGTCGGACTTTAGCTCAGGTCATGATCTCACGGTTCATGGGTTCAAGCCCCGCGATGGGCTCTGTGCTGACAGCTCCAAGCCTGGAGCCTGCTTTGGTTTCTGTGTCTCCTTCTCTCTGCCCCTCCCCCACTTGCCCTCTGTCACTCTGTCTCTCAAAAATAAATAAACATTTTTTTAAAAAAGTGTTCTCAAATTTAGCCTAATCAATAGTAAAATAGTGACTGTATTTTAATTCCTGCCTAGCTCCTGGGTCTATTTATCAAATTATCTATTTAGCAACATCTAAAGGAGGAGTTATTAGCTCCCCCAAACCAAACATAATAGAATACATGTACATATGGACATGAAAAGTGGTCATGTACTGATGTGGAAAGAGGCCTATGGTATGGTAAATAATAAAACAAATTACAGAATATGAATATGCCTAAAAATGTTATTAACAGCAGTTATGTCTGGGGAATGGTTTTGATTAGGAGACTTTCATTTCATACTTTATAAATTTCCGTAATCTTACAGAAGATTATTTACTCACTTATAGGACAACTGCTACATTTTAAAAAATGAATGAAAATCATTAATTCATGTGAAAAAGAAGAGCAGTCTTCATCAAAATAGGGTGACCAGGTGACCACATGGGGCCTTGATTCTTTCATTTCACTGTTGCAAACAATATGTCTCCATAATGAGAAATGTGTGCATATATAATCCCCTGACTATTAAAAATGAAGGTCATTTGCACATGGATTTACTGAGGTGAAAATCCTGGAACAATGGTTAACATTTTGACCATAAGAAACTTTGCTGATGAGACATAAAATAGTGAACAAAAATGACTAAACTTCATTTGGTCATTTTTGATGTAAAAATAGATTTTAATATTTAAATAGTAGGGTGTAATTTTAAAGTAACTTTTTAAGAGTAGCATCCACTGTGCTTCACAGGGCCAGGACCCAGTGGGATTAACAGTGGGCGGGATATTGGTTAAGACTGTCATTCTATAGGGAGGAGAGGCACCTTCTGACCACACCCTCACTGAGCATTATGCAGATCAGAGAGACCTACACAGGCTCTGATTTCCCCTAAGGATTGATGAATAAGTACAAAATAATAGGAAGTGACAGTAAACAGATGGCTGAGGTCTAATTTAATGTCATTTAAAGAGACAATATACTTTAAATTGATCTTCAGAAATTACAGGTTACAAATAAGATAACAGAAATGTGTTTTTATCATTTTAGCTCACTAATATAAATTTCCTTGTGAAGGAAAGGAGATTATTGGCTATATAATGTTGTTAAAATTAAAAAATATGTTAATTTAGGTAATTTGTTTCTTACCTTTAGTAATTTTACTAATACAAGAAATAAAGTATTATAAACACATAGGCAATTATATATAAAGATGCAGGTTTATATATATAATTTTAAATATTCATGTCATATAAATAAAAGTTAAGCAAGAGGTTTTAATAGTTATATATTTAACTGATGAATATGCAATGAATACGGATAAATTCTTTCATCAAATCCATGTCCAAAATAGGGTTAAAAATACCACATTAAAAAAAATTTTGTCTAAAGCAAATTCAAACCTGTCTAAACAAGTAAAATATAAATTTTGTTCAATACTAGTGATCTAGAGATTATGTTGCATGTGTATATAGATATGATAAATACACTTATATGTGTGTGTGTGTGTGTGTGTGTGTGTGTGTGTACTCACTAAATCCCCAATTAGCCAAAATATTCTGATCTGTTTTTTAGGTGCCATTTTAAACTTGTCAGCCACTTCTCCACCTATCAATGGAGGTAGCAAATCTCCTTAGAGCAAGCCCTTTTCTGTTGTGGAAAGAAGCTCTGGAATCGCCCTTGTTAGTCTCATAAACATAAGGGAAGAAGACAGTTACTGCTTCAGGAGAAGGGTGTCACACAGTCCTATCTGTGTCTTAACAAAACTACCTATCCCATACTTCTGTGCAGAGCGAATGAGGAGCATCCAGGGCAGACTTGGAATTCCTGACCCCTTCCTTTTAGAGGTATTAGCGCTGTTAGTACAGCTTCACTAATGCAATGAGATGGTCCCGACTGAGATGTGTTAATGGGACAGGACACCAAGAAACTTCAAAAGAGAAGAATACCAGGGAAACACTGGACTTCCTACTAATCCAGACATAAAGAAGTTATAACTATTAATATAAGTAATATGAAACAATATGAATATTATTTTCCCCTTGGGCCAGGGGTCATGGAAAATAAAAAAAGGATAAATGGATGATTGATAGAGGATTAAACACACATAAATTTTCTAATGCTTCTTAATGCTTATGAAGTTTAAAAGCAATTATTTATTTATAGTATACAAAACTCTTGAGGTGAATCTTTATTGTGAAAGTCTATAACACTTGAACTCAGATCACACAGAATCCATAATGTGTTGTGATACTCCTCTGCACCCTTGAGAACTCTGACTTACTCAGCTGCAGTTGTGGATAGTATCTGTTTGCAAAAGAGGCAGATCTACTCCCTAGAGTCCAAACTACTGAAGAACTCTAACCTGGCCATTTAACCCACTGCAGACCTCACTAGTGCAGAAATGACAAGTGGATGTCATAAAACCAAATTGTTTGGGTCAAATAGGTTAAGGCAGCTCTATGCTATAATCCCAAGGTGGGCGCTTCATGTTTCATGCAGCAGAAACCCCTCCAACTGCCCCAGCACTCATCTCATAGATAAGCCCGGAGAGTGCCTTCAGTGCTGACCACTCAGACATAGCTGTCCCAAGTAGACAGAGGTGGTATGTGGCCTTTAGTTTTGAAAGATATCCCCCATTTTTTCTCCATGTGCTGATTGGTTTTCCTGTTTCTACTCTCAGAATGGTCAGAGTGGTCTTTCCAAAACATAAATCAGATTGTTGTGTGCCCAGCAGAATAATTCCATTCATTCTCAGTCTTTGGTGGATTTTGTTTCACTAAACGCCTTTAATAATAGCATAAAATTCAAAAATACATTTTTCTCAGAAACATTATAAGTGAGGTGAGAAGAATCTTCCCTACTGGGACAAACCTCTCCTTTTCCACAACACTGAGCCTACAGCAAGATGAGGGAGAGAATAGAAAAAAAGGTGGGGAGGTCGGCTCAAATGTTAACATTTCACACCAGTGTCCAAAACAAGCAACTCTCATTTCTACAAAGATAAAGATATTATGGCAAGAAAGTAGGTGATATATCTTTACTTTGGGTCTTGTGCTGATTTGCACATTTGAAAATAGGCAGGTCTATCTATAAATACAAGCTGAAATATATGAACTTCAAACGATTTTAAGTGATGTAATGAAAACACAAATTTTTAGATTTTCTGATCTGAAGGGCTATAAACAACTCAAGTAAATTTTGAAAAGTTATCTTAGTGAATAAAATCACAAACAGTTTGAGCATATATGTATTCAAAAGAATAACACAAAGTAGTCCATAAAAGTAATCCATCTGCCTGCTAGATATATGGTAGAAAACTAGAAGTAACTATAAGAAAAGATCCAGATGCTGTCACTAGAAACTATATCTTACATAGAAAAACCATGCACTTCTCCATGTGTCATTCCAATGATTGTACACTGAGACTACTCCATTAAAGAATTAATTTACCGTAAGAGGATACTTTAAAAATAATTAAACATTTACTTTTATAAATGATCCAACATTTGATAAAATATATACAATACATGGGTTTTTTTCTAACTTTAAAAAATAAGTCACTAAGGCATTACCACTTCATTTTTGTACAGAACAATTATTAGAAAAATGAGTAAGTGGAATTCAACTAAAAAATAGTTATTTTTGTAATGTATACTCTATATTTCTCTCCACATCTTCTAACAAAGATTGTGTGTTCAACCTGCATTTATCAATTGGCTATTCTTTTTGAAAAATCAATGTTATATATTTCAAAGAAATAGCAATACAAAACGCAGACATATCTCCTCTCTAAAGTATGTTTTCACTAAATAGAGAAAGCTTTCATATTGCATTTTTGTGTTTTAGTCTTTTCCTTTAAAAAAATCAGTGATTAATATAAAGATCCTCAAAGCAGAAAATACACAAGTGTAATTACAGAAAGATTATGTTTTAATTAATAAGGATATGGGAAGAGAAATAATAGCATTTCTAATGTGTACTAAAGTTCTCACAGAAGCCAAAACACCAGGAAATGAATGCAATTGGTTTACACACTGGTACAAAAATACAAGATAATATAATCATCATCACAACTGTTATTCTTTTCCCCAAAAGCTTTTCTCATGATATTGTATGAGTAAATGTTTAAAGGAAAAAGATTAAAGCAATGATTTCCTTTTCAAGTCCTATTTTCTTTTCTAATTCCCAGTCAGTACCTAAATGTAACAAAAGACTGTTTTCCTTAAACAGACATCACTTTTTTAAAGCTGTTGTCATTAAAATGCTACCTTGATTTTTATATTTCCTGACATCAGGTTATTTGGGCTATGTTTACTGCCCAGTGTCCAATGACATTTGCAGAGGGCTTCAAGAACTGAATTCTATCTTTTAGTGTATCAGCACAAATATACTTTTAGAAAAAGGAAAAAAAAAGGGTCACAATAAGATGTAACAGCTAAATGTCAAACAGGTGGTAGGTTAGAAAGGATTAAAAATCTAGAGTCTAACTTTGAATAATATTAATAAAATTTATAGAAGTACTTCAAACCTATATTCTGGCTTTCTATCTTCATCCTCCCTCCCCTACTCCCATCAATTCCTATATTCATTTTGTACAACCTGGGAAATATCCCAATTCTGTGACAAGATCCTGATTTTTAGTAAAATTTGGCAGGAGAAAATTGGACAGTAGAATTTACTGAGCTTTTGAGGAGCGATTTTAAAGTAATGAGACTGATTCTCCTGCATGGCTTGAAGAAGCAGGGAAGGAGTGATCACAGCAAGGACAAGTCTGAACAAGCTTTAACCTGGAGCAACAGTGCTCCGAAGGCTGAACAGCCCCCATGCCGGAGATGGTGCTAAAGAAACCCACACAGGAGCGCACACACACACACACACACACACAGCCCACACTGCCCCCAAACCGGAGATGGTGCTAAAGAAACCCACGCAGGAGCGCACAAACACACACACACACACACACACACACACACACAGCCCACACTGCCCCCAAACCGGAGATGGTGCTAAAGAAACCCACGCAGGAGAGC